>NW_008686092.1:0-5319 GCF_000695815.1 Acanthisitta chloris | reverse complement strand
GGACAGGGACACCTCCCACCAGAACAGGTTGCTCAAGGCCTCATCCAACCTGGCTTTGAACACTGCCAGGATTGGGGCACCCACAGCCTCCCTGGACAGCCTGTGCCTGTGTCTCACCACCCTCACAGAGAAAACGTCTGCCTAAGACCTAACTTAAATTTCCCCTCCTTCAACTTGAACCTATTACTTTGTCCTGTCACTGCAGCCCGCACGCAAGAGTCCCTCTGCAGCTTACCTGGAGCCCCTTCAGATCCTGGCAGGTTGCTCTGAGGCCTCCACACAACCTTCTCTTCTCCAGGCTGAGCAGCCCCAACTCTCCCAGTTTGTCCTCATAGGGAAGGTGCTCCAGTGCTCTGAGCAGCTTTGTGGCCTCCTCTGGCCTTGCTCCAACAGTTCCAAGTCCTTCTGATGTTGGGAATACAAGAGCTGTGTGCAGGACTCCAGGTGAGTCTCACCAGAGCAGAGCAGAGTGGAAGAATCACCTCCCCCAACCTGCTACCTACACTCATTTGGCTTCAGTCAAGGCCTGGGTTTGTTTCTGCACTGTGAGCTCACTGCAGATCATGGGAGTTTGTCATTCACCATCATGCCCAAGTCTCTTTCCTCATTTCTGGTCTCAACAAGAGCTGTGTGCAGGACTCCAGGTGAGTCTCACCAGAGCAGAGCAGAGTGGAAGAATCACCTCCCCCAACCTGCTACCTACACTCATTTGGCTTCAGTCAAGGCCTGGGTTTGTTTCTGCACTGTGAGCTCACTGCAGATCATGGGAGTTTGTCATTCACCATCATGCCCAAGTCTCTTTCCTCATTTCTGGTCTCAACTCCTTCCCCACCCAACCTATAGCTGTGGATTGCCATGCCATGAGCCAGATGTAGGACCTTGCACTTCATTTTGCTAAACTTCATGAAGTTTGCATTGTTCTACCTCTCAAGCTTCTCAAGGTCCCTCTGGATGTCCCATCCCTTCCCTCCAGCTGCGACTGCCACACACACTTGGTGTGGTCAGTGAACTTCTGCTGTTAGTGTTTGCATAAACCATTTCAACCCGTAAAAATTACCAGTTGACACTGCAGGCAACAGTCCCAATACAAAAATGGATCCACGAGAAGAATGATGGGATTTGAGGTTCTTTCTGGTGTGGCACGTGGGGCCAAGTCACTTCAACTCAAGTGAAACAGGAGCAGGTTTGAGATTACTGAGAAATTGAGATTGAGAACATTAGTGCTGAGGGAATGCTTATTTTGGAATAAGTTTAAGGATTTCTACCTAATCAATTAACTTTGCTGATTAGGGGCAGGATTTTTCTTGACTCCACATTCCGTTTCGCAGGCCACAATTTCAGGCTGGTCGAATGCGAGATTTTTCAAGGAGTGAAACTTCAACTGTGCCTTTCTCTTAGGCTTCACATGACTGAAGTTACAAGTGTAACTGGAATAGAGCTTTCCAGTTCATTGGAGAATCTTGATTAATATTTTTGATAGAAAACTACAGCTGGGCGTGAAAAAACTGCTCGCAGTTGAGACAACACAGAACTGCAAATTCAAGTTCTTTGCCTTTTTCAATGTGGAGACCTGGTAGAAAACAATGAGATTTTGTCCAGGGCTGAAAGCCTTGCTCCTTTTTTTGTGTGTGTGTGAGAGAGAAAGATTGATAATAAATTTCTTCCACATCTAGAAATGCTAGAAAAGCTGTTTTTCTCGAGAGGGTTCTTGATCAAGCAATAGTAATTATAGGGATGAAGAAGCCAGATAAGCATCCGGACAACACTGATGGCTTTTTCAGGCTGACTCTGGAGACCTCCAGCCAAACCTGCTGCCTCTCTGGGCAGGTAGATTGGCTCCTGCACACCTGAGAGGCAAATCAGTAACCAAAGAGGCAAAAAAAAATGTTGCTACTCTTTCTGTGGCACTGACTAATCTACTTCAGCTCCAAGCTAAAGGCAGGATACTGTTCTTTGTGCAGAGAGGAAGGTGGAGGTCTAATAGAATCATAGAATTTAGGAGTTGGAATGAACCTTACAGATCATCTAGTCACAGCCCCCCCCTTGCCATGGGCAGGGACACCACCTCACTAGATCAGGTTGCTCAAGGCCTTATCCAGCCTGGTCTTGAACACCACCAGGGTCAGGACAGCCACCACATACCTGGGCAACCTATGCCAGTGTCTCACCATCCGGACAGCGAAAAGCTTTTTTCTAATATCTAACCTAAACTTCCCCTCCTTCAATTTGAACCCATTACTCCTTGTCCTATCATTGCAGTTCCTAACACAGAATCCCTCTCCAGCTCCCTTGTAGGCCCTTCAGGTATTGAAAAGTTGCTCTGAGGTCCAGATGTAGGACCTTGCACTTCATTTGGCTGAACTCCCTCCAGCTGTGACTGCCCTACAAAGCTTGGTGTGATCAGAGAACTTGCTGAGGGCGCACTCAATCCACTGTCCATGTTGCCGACAAAGATGTTGAACATTTTTGGTCCCAGCATCAACCCCTGAGAGACACCACTCCTCACTGGCCTCCACGTGGACACTAAGCTGCTGACCATCACTCTCTGCGTATGACATCCAGCCAGTTCTTTATCCACCAAGTGGTCCACCCATCAAATCCATGGCTCTCCAATTCAGAGACAAAGATTTCGTGCGGGACAATGTCAAACAGAAGTGGTTTCAAACCACTGCAGTATAGCTGACAAAGACTACAAACAATGAATTGGTTCTACTAGCTAAAATAAAAGAGGCATTTGCTCACTAGATCTAGTTTTGTGGAAGACTCTCTAACATGTTGGCAGTTTGTATTGTACCGGCAAAAAGACCTATAATTAGTACACTACTGTGTTCTTCCTTGCTAAAAATCAGAGCTAAATTATGTCTGATTTGCTCCAAATTTTGCCTCTAGTAGAAGAAATATGAGTGGGACAACAGCATCTTAACTGCCCAGAAGGAGGAATTAATATCATATCACTGTACCATTTTCACTGCTAGGGAGATTCCACCACTTTGTTCATATGTGTAGATATAATGTATATAAATATTTTCAGTTACAGCCCTGGCTCTCTGCACTGAGGTAAAATTCCCAAGGGAGACTAATGGGATTTGATAGGAAAGAAATTAACCTCAAATTACAGGGTATAATGCTCATAATCCGTCTTCTGCTGTGGAGTTGAGCCGGGAAGTTAAGGGTAAGCCTTTGACCAGATGTCTGGTGTTGTCCCACTATATCCTTACAGTAAGCCTCCAGCTTAGACACAGAAAAGTCTCAGGATGGTGCTGTGCTGGAGACACCATTATTCCATCCATGCAAAGGATAAAACACAGTTGATGTGTCTCCAAAGACTCCAAAGGGGGAAAAGGAGTTTATGAGGGACAAAGAGGAAGGGATGCAATTTGGAAAACAAAAGGAAAACACATGCTGAAAAAGAAATGAGTGATATTTCATCAGGGCAAATACAAAAAGAGGAGAAATCTTGCCTTCTGAAAGAATAAGCAAAGAGATTTTTTAATCATTTGTTGGGGTTTTTTCTGTCTTTATTTAATTTCAAAGTTGTCTTTACTGATTCCCTCTTCAGGACTTAGTAAACTGGATGAAAATCTATGCATTTTGGCTTTTCTGCTACAGGAATAATGTCCCACAACATGAAATCTCTTACTCACATTAGTCTCAACTGGTTTCCCAAGTAAACTTTGAGACGATTATCAGCAAATAACTGGTATTAACACAGTCTGTTACCTGTTTTTCCTTTCATCAGCTGGTAAAAAATCTGCATAAACTACATACAGCAGTGCCAGGAGAAGAAAACACCTCCTGTTTCACTGAGCCACACTGCTAGATATAGATTTTACCAAATTGTTGGTTTCTAAGTTCATAGGACTCATTCCCACTGTTTCTCAGCGGCTCCTTCTCATCTCCCATGTCGCTGTCTTTCATCTGTGCAAAGTAGGCAAGAGAAGCTTTGCACTCGTAGTGCCTGTCCAGAGATTTCAGGTGGATCAGCATATGAAGAGCATAGGCAAGCACCAGCAGCAGAATCAGAGACATCACCAACCCCATCAGTATTGCTGGGGAGAAAAAGGATGCACAGTCTTTTGCATAGGCAAAATGTCCTTCCTGGATGTTAAATCCTTGAATCTACAAAGGGAACAGGAGGGATGATGTTAAATAAAGTACTTGAGCTTCATTAGTTTGGTCCTGATGGCAGTAAAAGTTTCTAATTTAATACCTGCATGTCACAAATTTGTGTCTACCAGTGCTGGCTGGAGTTAATGCTCAGAGTTTATCCAGGTCAGTCTTCAAGAAGCTGGCAGCTAGTCTAATTCCCTCCACTCTGCTGCCCAAAGGATTTGCAGCTGTGGTTTAAACAAAACCTTCTACACTCACGCTTCATGGCACACCAGTATTTAATTGTCTATTTAATTGCATCTTTCACGTTAATGGTGCATCTCCAGCATCACTTGTTGAGAACCTCCAGAGTATCTGCTTAAAACTGCATAAACTTCAACATGACAAACGAGGAAACATTCTCAAATGTTCAATTTTTAGTTAGGTTTAGTGTCAGATTTTCCTCACCAGATCCATGTGTATGGTCTTTGGCAGCAAATCACCTAAACTACAGGAAGTTGCATCCAGCTATGGAAAATATTAGTGAGTTTTACTTGTGGATTCAGCTCTGATATGAAGTTTGCCACACTGGCATTCAGGGAACTGACTGCCTGCTACACTGAGTCAGGCCACAAGCATTTATCACGTGGTGAGAAAAGGGGATCACCTTCCTCCCTCAACTCCCTTTTTCATCACTTCATGCCCTATGACTCAGGTATGTAAAAACAAGACACTCCAGCACAGACATCTTAGACTTCTTTGCAGTCAAATGCAGGCAAGTTGGCACTTTCAGAAGATTATTAACCTCATCCTAATATAAGGACTTAAGATGAGTCAGAGGAATTATCCACTGGCTTTAGAGGTAGGCTGGGGTGGCTATAATCAGGGCACAGGGTTGAAATTCCTGGGCATCAAAAGTTAAGTGAGGTGAATTCCAGAGCTGGTGTCTGGTGCTGTTATTGATGCCAGGTTTAAGAGCCCAGCTCAGAGACATGTAACACTCAAAGTCAAATTCACTCCCCACACTGAAGAGAATACAGCAAAAAACTACAGAAAATCTATACAGTCCTTCACAACCTTTGACAGCAAGGCAAATAAAGCAGTTTAAGCCTTCATTTCTATTTTGTGTCCCATGTAAACCGCACGTGGAAGGTCATTACACTTCCTTGGCAGCGAAGGGCAAAACTTCCCTCATGGTATTAATTATAGAATCATAGAATCAGAGAATTT
>NW_008686091.1:0-4628 GCF_000695815.1 Acanthisitta chloris | reverse complement strand
GTTGGAGAAGGTGATAATCATAGAATCATACAATCAATCAGGTTGGAAGAGACCTCCAAGGTCATCCAGTCCAACCTTACCGTGGTTATAGCCCATGGCACTAAGTGCCACATCCAGTCTCAGCTTGAAAACCTCCAGGAATGGTGAACCCATCACCTCTCCCCTGTCCATCAGAGAATCATAGGATCAAGAGGGTTGGAAGAGACCTCCAAGATCATCCAGTCCAACCCTACTGTGGTCACTAGCCCATGGCACTAAGTGCCACATCCAGTCTCAGCTTGAAAACCTCCAGGGATGGTGAATCCACCACCTCCCTGTGCAGCACATTCCAATATCTGATCACTCTTTCTGTAAAAAACCTCTCCTGCTCCACATCCCCTGAAAGATGATGAGGAGGAAGTGCTGTCAAGCATTTTCATGAAGAATCACTGGCTAATTCCAAAGTGCCTATTAGCAGGAGCTCTCTTGCCATGCCTTGGTGTCCATCCATCCCAGCTGAGTCACATTTATCGACCACTCTCTGCTTAATGTGGCTCTTACATCTTTAATGTCTGTAGAGTTTGTTCCCGAAAGTGTCCTCAGCAGGGGGAGGGGATAGACAGATCTAATCACCATTTCCAAAGCTGGAAATGAGCTCCCAATAAATTTTAGGAGTTACCTTGAGCAGATTGCAATTCATGATGCTCTTTTTAAAGGAGATTTCTTTCCCTTTCTGTGCTCCTGGGAAGTTTGTCTGAGGAGTATTACTATAAAAATGAAATCTGGAAAGTTTGTCTGAGAAGTATTACTATAAAAATGAAGCCTGGGAAGTTTGTCTGAGAAGTATTACTATAAAAATGAAGCCTGGGAAGTTTGTCTGAGAAGTATTACTATAAAAATGAAGCCTGGGAAGTTTGTCTGAGAAGTATTACTATAAAAATGAAGCCTGGGAAGTTTGTCTGAGAAGTATTACTATAAAAATGAAGCCTGGAAAGTTTGTCTGAGAAGTATTACTATAAAAATGAAACCTGGGAAGTTTGTCTGAGGAGTATTACTATAAAAATGAAGCCTGGGAAGTTTGTCTGAGAAGTATTACTATAAAAATGAAGCCTGGAAAGTTTGTCTGAGAAGTATTACTATAAAAATGAAACCTGGGAAGTTTGTCTGAGGAGTATTACTATAAAAATGAAGCCTGGGAAGTTTGTCTGAGAAGTATTACTATAAAAATGAAGCCTGGGAAGTTTGTCTGAGAAGTATTACTATAAAAATGAAGCCTGGGAAGTTTGTCTGAGAAGTATTACTATAAAAATGAAGCCTGGGAAGTTTGTCTGAGAAGTATTACTATAAAAATGAAGCCTGGGAAGTTTGTCTGAGAAGTATTATTCTAAAAATGAAGCCTTTAATTTTAGCAGTCAGGAAAGCAGAAAGGCAAACCCACCTAATAATTTAAATTGGAATTTGTTACACAGAATGATAGAGACCTGGAATGGATTGGAAGAACCTTAAAGCTCATTCCATTCCACTCCTTGCCATGGGTATGGGCAACTTCCACCAGCTCAAATTGCTCCAAGCTCCATCCAACCTAGCCTGGAATATTTCCAGGGATGGAACAGCCACAGCTTCACTGGACAACCTATGCCAGAGCCTCAGCACCTCACAGGGAAAAATTCCTTCCCAATATCCAATCTAACCCTTTTCTCCTCCCTTAGGGCTCTTCCCCTTTGTCCTATGGTGGTATGGAAGAGGTTTATACCTCCAGCTCTCAGCTGGGAGTGGAGATGCTCCATAAAAAAAGTTCTAAACTGCCTTTAACCCCAGGAGAAGTGCTGAAGGTTCCTGCAGCCCCAAAGTGGCTGTTGCAGGAGTGAGACACTAGATGCCACCAAGAGATCAGCACAGAGAGCCAACCCAGGAGCTCAACCTGAGGATGATCTGCACTGCAGAATGGGATCAGCCTTGGAGCAATTCTGGCAAGGATTCAGCACAGTCTGGGATGTTTGGGACAATGGGTTTGGGGCTCCTTGGCAGCAGCAAAAGAATAAAAATAACATCAGCTCCACAAAGAAGGAGCAGCCAATGTGCAGTGTCTCCATTCCTGCAGTTATTCCTTTGCTCATCTCAACTCTTTCTTCTGCAAAGAGCAAGAGTTAACAAGAAAAAGGTGTAATTTTCTACATAAAAAATTACCTCCTCCAGTACAGGGTGAGAGAAATCTGTCCTTTGGCTCTCTCAGAGTTTGCAGAGTCAAAGAGGCCAAAGCTTCACTTTTCAGAGCCATCAGTGGCACTGCAAAATTGGACAAGTGATTAAACATTAGATTTTTCTGATGGCAAAATTCAGAGCACTGGAGGAAATTCCCCCATTCTGCCCCAGCCCCAGTGCAGTTTGAAGATGTCACATATATATATATTTTTTTCTAGGTTTTCTTAGTAAAATTCCATCTCTTGAGTCACTGTGGGAGCCCAGAAGGAGAAGAATCACTGAGAAGGGATAATTCCAGCTAGTTAACTCACTCCATAAGTCCTGCAGAACTGGGAACCAGTGCCTGGCATGGAATAATATTTTGCTGTGTGGATGATAGTGGCTCTGCCACTTTGCTGTGCACACAAGTTGTTATCAGGTGACAATTTCATGTCCCTGGAGGGAATCAGAGAATCATCAAGGTTGGAAAAGATCAGCAAGTCCAACCCTTAACCTGTCACTGCTGGAACCTCCAAACCACATCCAGACACCTCTTAAATACTTCCAGGGATGATGACTCCATCACCTCCCATTGCCTCAACACCCTAACAGGGAAAACATTTTTCCTAACATCTCCTCAGACTCTCATACCCATTCCATCCATCCTTTCCCTGCTGTAAATGGGGGAAGAAAAAGCTTCTCTGTGTCTTCCTCTCTGGATTTTTATTAGGAGGTTGAGTATAGCTATGGAAAATTATCAATACTCTGCCCAAGCAATTCAGCCCCAAGAATTTTTCTCTCCAGCACAGCAGTCTGAAGATGTTAACTAAGTTGCTCATCAAAACTGCTCAGAGAAATGCAGGAGGACTTGATTTGATTATTGCTTTACTAATCAGAACTAATCAGGGGAAAGCAAAGAGCTTGAGCAGCTCTTAAGGTGGAGGATTGAGCTCTTCCAATTAAGTAAAGCCTTGTGGAAGTCTTGGAGAGCAGAAAAATAGAGCTATGACAGTCTGGAATATTGGTTAGCTAGGAGTTAGACACACACAAACACTATGGAAATGGAAATAAAATCCCACAGAAGGGCAGGAAAAGGATGGAGCTCTTTTGGGCTAAGAGAAAAAAAAAAAAAAAAAATCAGAGCATTTCTTCCCTGGGCTCATTTACAATTTAATTTCTAGCTGCATTGGGAAGAAAATCAGAATTTTGTGAACCAGCTGACACATCTCAGGCTTCTCTGAGCATCTTCAGCTCCAAACCCATCACTGCTGGATTTGGGGAGTCTCTGGGAGAAGATTCCCAGGCAGCATCAAGGAATTGTTCAAGGGGAGGGAAGAAAGGGACAGGATCAAGGAATTGTTCAAGGGGAGGGAAGGAAAGGGATTGGAGCTGCAGTTGGATGAGGCAGCCAAAACCCTCAAAACATGAGAAAATTTGGTTCAGGCTGATCCTGCTGAGCCCCACAATCCTCTTGCTTAGGCTGAAGGATTCTCCATCCTCTCTTCTACAACAGGAAAGAAAAATTCAAAGAGTCTTCTCAATCTTTTGGCTATTACCAGTCTTTGCTGATTTAGGAAATATCAGATTCATCTGGAAATTGGGATTAAAAAAAAATCCACTGTGGGCAACAACTCTCCACTGGGTTAAAATTGCCATTCTGAGAAAGATGTCCTGAAAATAACTCAGGGTTGTCTGCTAGGATAGGTTTTATTTCACTAGGGTGAAATAGTGAATAAATCACTATTCCAGCACTGCTGTAGTAGTAGACCATAATGAACCAGTATAAAATCCTCCAGAATTTCAGAAGAAATCAAGACTAAAAAAAAAAAATAGAAGACACAACACACTCTATAGAATCTAGAATACATTGCTGGAGATGGTGCAATTCAGTAAATAGGCAGAAAATAGGAGTGAATAAGAGCTGAGCTCTCAATCTCAGGCATTATTCCCTTCCCATTACACAGCAGAAGGAATACAGGACAAACCTGAATCACCTTGAGAAAAAAAAAATCCAAAAAAAACCTCCTAGCACAGCAAGTCCTGGCAGAGAGTTCACTTGGGACTCAGGAGAGTGAATGGCTAAAAATGTTCCAGCTCTCCATTTACGTCAGTTCTGGCACGTTTTGCTCCTCTCATTACATAAAATTAATTCCTCCCTGGGATTTTTTCACTCCTTTAAGGCTGCCACAATTCCATATTAGCAATTTTTTCTCCTTTTCTTGCCTTTTTTTTTTTTTCCCCCCCCTAGCACCTGCAGAACAAGCTTTGCAGAGCCCAATACAATAATCCTTCCTAGCTCTTTCTCTGGAGGCAAAAAATAAAATCCAGATCAGAAAATTCATGTTGGTTTTCAGGCCAACTCTACACACTTCTGCTGAGTAATCTGCCACAGGAAAAGGACATGATCCTGAGCTAAGAAAATGATGATTTTGGATCTGAAGTGTCCTCTAGGATCTCCATCCACTGGA
>NW_008686090.1:93386-123443 GCF_000695815.1 Acanthisitta chloris | reverse complement strand
GGGATGGGGGTGGGAATTTGGGGGGCGCATCCCCTCGACCTCTCTGTGTGAGCCCTTTGAAATCGGATGGGGTGGAAAGGAGAGGTTCATCTTGTTTGGTGTAAATTTGAGGGGTTAACGAATATACGTTCCACTTTTCCTGCTGGACAGCAACCTTGTGGAGATGGCACGTGTGTCAGTTTCAGAGTGACGTAAAAGCAGAGAAAGAACTTATAATAAACTAGCAGGTCTCTACACATCGGGATTGAATCGCCAGTGGGGTTATGAAGCTGTTAATTCCAGGTAGCATTGTTTTTCCACAAACATCCTCAAGATGGGTTTCATAATTTTTTTTCATGAAGCTAAGCAGTTACACATGTAATGTATTTTCCTCTAAGGTATTACAAATTTATTCCGTTTTAATGGTAAATGTGGATTTGTGATCCATGTATGTTTTAATAGCCTACAAGTAATTAAAGAAGATGGATGAACTAATATTTGCCGTTAAGTATTATTGCTATATTTCTTAGAGTATTTTGTGAATATATGTGGATTTTCTTTGTTTTCCTAAAGATAGATCAATATCTACATATGCACATATACATACACTCCTATACCTGTAGTGCAAAAGAACTTTTCAAGGTAATGTAACTAAAAGTAATTTGAAAGCTGTAGAAGGAGAAATTATATAGGAAGCTACAATCTCACTAGTATAGCATCAGTGTAAAATAAATAAGGATGACTGACAATATCAAAAGGAACTGCAGGTATAAATTGTGTTGGGAAGACTTTAAATACACTGAAGTGGTATGCTTGGTAATTATAGTCCCTATTTAGCAAGATATTTTAAAAGCTAGCTTTGAACAATATATTATTTGTTCCCTTGAAAGGATTTCTGACCATGTTTTTTGCTAGATCTTGGTCTGCTTTTATTGTAAAAAAAAAAAAAAAAAAAGTTTTGTTTCAAAGCTATAGCTCTCAAGTCAGGTTTTCTGTGGCCTTTGATTTTTCCACCTTTCCTCTAAATTTCTGTTTTGTGTGGCATCCTGCATTTATTCTGTGAGAAACCTTCAGCTATTACTACCAGGTTGTGCTTCTATCATTTCATGTTTTCAGTACAACCCTACTTTGCTGACCTATATAAGTTACTCTTACATATAATTGTAAAGGCTATGGACAGCAAGAATCCTCTTGGTCTGTAGAGGTACTGTGAAGCACATGCAAGTTAATGGCAATATTTTTATTAATTTCAGCTTGTGAATCGAGTCCAGAAGCTACATGTTCTTCCTAAGTGACTTATATGTGCCAGTTGTCTTGTGCATGTCATAGTGTTAGGCAGTGGACAGGTAATGGCTAAAATGGTTGCATGGCAGACTTAGTGGGAGGTCTTAAGTAAATCTGGTAGATTGTAATGTCATCTAGATAGCTTGAGAATAGCCAGAAATCATGGTATGTTCGATCTAGGTTTTTATTTTGTTTTCTTTTATTCACTTGCTTCTACATCTTTCCTATGTAGCATTCTAATTTTGTGTCTATTTCATCTTCACTTCTTCTTCCTGTGTGATCTTTGCCTGCTACTGTTTTTGCAGTAGAGTGGGCTGCTTTATAATTCCACTCTCTGATGTGCTTGTTAGTCTTTCTAGTGCTATTTGTCTGGAGGTCTTGGCTTGATCTTCTTGCTTTGCTGTCCAGGTGCTAAATACCAATTACTGTCTGTTCTTAGAGGTACTTCTGTAGCTGTGATCTATATGTTGCTGCTGAAGGAGACCGTGCAAACAGCTGTAGTATTTGGCATAAGTCTGACCGGGAAATATTTTAATTTAATTTTGGCATGTTTTCAGCACTTTGAGATAACATGAGAATTTCAATAAAACTCTGTTACTATTATTAACTTCCTGTCAGGAGTACCAGAACTGCCATTGATGTTTGTTAGGATACACTTCTTGTGCGATGAAGAATAAAATTCCTAGGAGTTGGAAAAAACTGGGAGCAGAGAGCAATCAGGCATCTAGCAGCAGTGATTATGGAACTCTTAGCTCTTTGGAGTTTAGCAGCCAAGCACACATTGGCCTTCCTTATGCCCCAGAAATGAATCTGGGCACATAACTATTAAGTCTCCAAGGCTCAATCAACATTACTGCTTGCTTTGTTTTAATATGGTATTAAGCCATATGCAAATGCTCTTAGTCTTTCCCTGTTTTGATGTGAAAAAGGCTACATTTCATTTTTTTCGGGTGCATGAGGGATAGCCTTTCGGATGGTCGGAAATTTCTGCCACTGAAAACTCCTGTCTTGCCCAAAGCTGTGGAGGAGAAAGGGTCGTTCTGCCTTCACAACACATTTATATAACAAAGGCTAAAAGACCATAAACTGATTTCTGTCTAGATCTTCCAGCCCTCTCCATAGGAGACACTTTTTTCAAGTCGCATGTTTGGACCAAAGCTCTTGTAGAGCTATTAAATTTATTAAATACAAGTCCTTGAAGCCCTATTGTTTGTTTTGGTAAGCTACATGATGGTCTAGAAGACTGTAAGGTGTTTTCCTGCTTATTTCTGAAGTCTCTACTACACTCAGAGAAGTTATGCTGCACAGTAGGCTCACTGAGAGCCCCAGTTCTGCAGCAAAGAAGTGAAATGTAAGCTGTGAGAGGAGAAGCGCTGAACTCAAAAAAAGCTCTACTGCATTATTGCTGGGCATCTCTGTTCTATGCAGTTAGCTGTTTGAATAGAGCAGTGTGAATTTCTGGTATCAGGGGAGCAAGGAAGTCACAATTGCATCAAAGGATGGAAAGAAAACTAGAGGTGATTTCAAAAGGCAATTCTGATCACATAAAGCACTGGATTTACAGATGTCTTGCTGAGCACTGTTTAATATTACTTTACAAGATGAGATTGTTTTATGTGTTTGGTCAAGAGTATCAGAAATCTATAGAAACTGTGGGAGTGGAAATAACAGATGCTGAATACATCTACCAAAGTGCCCCAGCTGCTGCTAAGATTATCTTATAAAATTTGTAGGGCAGCAGAATATTATCTGTGTGGTAAGATTGATCTTTCAGGAGAAGAAAGTAATTCTGTAAACAAAGAACTTGGTGCAAAATGGGATTTATTCAGCATTTTTGCAGACAGGAGAGTGATTACATGAAGGGTTGGTATTGGTAAATACCAGGAGAAACAAACAAGAAGTAATGAAGCACAGTAGAGTGTTTTGTATCCCCTGAAGCGGAAAAAGTAAAAACAGATGAAAGTGGGATACAAAGGGAGCTGGAGGAATAGCTATTCAGGGTCTGGATATGTTGTAGTGTCTTTTGAATCCTAGTAAATTTAATTCAGTTTTTTCCAGTTTACTCTTTGGAGATTCCTGGGGCTGCAAGGGAATATGGTGGCAACTGTGGATGTTCAGCTTTCATAGAGTGGTGGCAGCAATCTCCGTTGTGCCAGTTAAGAAAGCAAGGCTACACTGGCCACAGCTTTACATGATATCAAAAAAGAACTTTACAAAAGTTGAAATCCCTCAGTCATCTGCCAACAGGTCAGATCTAACCTGGAACATAAAGGCAGGCAGGATTTCTCTTTCACACAATGAACTGGGAGCTCCTACTGTGTCTAGAGGTGTGTTCATATTCTGTAATGTAGCACCAGAATTTATTGCAAACTGAAATTACTGGGTTTTTATATAACCAAACTATATATGTTTCTTATGGATGTGGGACTGGTTCAAATCATTAGACTTCTAAAAAAATATAAATTGAAGCCACCAGATTGTTCAGAGAATTCCACTTTCACTTTGTACATACTGCATAAATTAGGGAGAGCACAGCATTACCTGAATAGCATTCTGGTGCCAGGCAGGAGTGAGACTTTAGAAGCAAATTTGGAGGAGAGAGTGTCTCCTTCCCATCCCTGCCCAGTGCTGAGATGTGAATAGTTCAATCCAGTCATTTCCAAGAGAAGGTAATACCACAGTGAAGACTAGAATCCCCTTTCACATGGGGAAGAGAAGAGCACGTGTTGAGTGTTGGTATTCACAGTTGCTTTAGCATAAATTTCATGAATTATATGGTAGCTATTTTAAATTTCTATTCCTACTGGTTCACGAAAATGTTGCTGAAGTGTAGCTGACATACAAATTTATTCCACTGCTAAGGGAATGCTTAATCAGAAACTGAAACAATTAAAAATGTTGTACCTTCCTCCAGTCTTCTGTTGCTGGATTTTTAATTTTACAGTGGTATTTTCTGTGTAATTCTCTGTGCAATTGCTATGTCAAAAAATACCAAAAAGTCAATTCTGCAGGGACCAGATGCAGAGGAAGAGACTGAATAATACTGACTGTGTATTGGTACAACCTTAGACACTCTGATTGAAGGATAAGGAAGAACTCTGCTAATCTTTCAGAATAATCTTCAACAGATGATAATCTTTAAATTCATGGTATATTTTCACTCTTTTTATGTTTCTTATCTCAAAATTTAAATAAATGTTTATTAGAGTACTGGGTTTTCAGCAGTGAGTGATAAATGACCGACATTTGGATTTGTACAGCTTCAGAATGTGTGGAAGGCTACTGTGTAGAACTGGGCTGCCCCTTGTACTTCCTCTGCAAAATGTTTGAATTTGTATTTCACATGAGGAGGCTGAGTGTCCCCACCAAGGTAACCATTACTGACAGTGGTTTTGCTGGGCTGGGACATTGCATGTTCTTCAGCCAAAGCTGGGTTCAGTTATTCTGCTCAGAAAAGCCAAATTGGCTCTCAGACTAGACCACTGAAACGCATCTCCCGCGTTGTGCACCCACACTGTGGCTGGTCCCAGGTAGTCTGGTAGTGACTTGCACTGACTGGCACAGCAGATCTGCTGCCCTCGCTGGGAGGGGGATTAACTGCAAGGAGAGAACAGATGGTCTTTGTGCTGCTCACTGAGGGCACTGTATCGCGGAGCAGGCAGAGCTGATCTGTGGCGAGGACGTGCCAGCCGGCGTGGCTGAAGGTGTCATGCTGAAGGCATGGTTTGCTTTTCAGTTTGTGTGGGCCCCATATGGGCTCTGAGAGGGACAGGAGGGTTGGGGCTGCTCCATGCCAATATGTTTTCCCCATGGCTGCCTTCCTGGAACTGCAGTCTGGGGCAACTGTGCTGCTGGCAGAAGCCTTCAAAAACTAGGGACAAATCTGGCTTGCAGATTATACGTCTGAATTTCCTCCTGAGCAGCACAATGCTCTGAAGGATAGGAATGGTTAGATTTTTTGTGCCATCAGAAAGATTACCTAAGAGTAAACTGTGTGAAAGGAGTAGATACGAGTATGTTTTTTCTCTAGTTCCACAGTAACTATTTACATTTGACAGGTGGGGTAGTGCATATGATATTACAGTTGTATTAAATAATTTGAGTGAGACAAAAATCAGAGTTGCTTGTATTCCTGGATGATTTCTGGTCCTGTGTTACCTTAGGCATGTTTCAGCTGCTCTAAAATTTTGGTAGGATTTTTTCTGTTTGAAATGGTAGGACAAAAGTTACACCTCTAAATAGTTATCAATTTATAACTCATTTTAGTTTGTGAGAATATAGTGAACCCTGTAGTTACTGTAAGGTTTATCTCAATTTAACTGTAACATAATATTTAAGCTTCATAGTTCCCCACTGGCTAGTATTTTTTTTTCCTGTTGGTTATTTAAGAGTCTGAACCATGACTTCCTGCTAGAATAAAATAGGAATGAAGACTTCTTGCTGTAGGTCTAAATTTTATCTGGGGAATTGGAGCAGAACAGCCACTAAGTGAAACTGCTCTAAATCTCAGCCATAGAGGACGTAACCTCTGTTTCTTCCTCAGCAGTCATATGGAGTGCCCTAGTTCCTTTTTCCTTTGTGTGTGGTTTCCCTCTGATATAGTTTTTACTAACAGGTACTTTATTACAAAATATTCGAAGCTGACTTCTATCTTATTAGTTGCTTAGGAGCTTTTACAAATGTCTCCATAAAAATATATGGCTTACCCATAAAATGGATAAATCTGCACTCTTCTGTAATGTTTTAAAAATGGGAACTCTGTGTGCCACACAGAAATGTGGTTAGATGGAAAATTGTCCTTAAAACAGAATATTTATATGTGGTTTGCAAATCTAATGGTACTATTGAAATATATTAGACTGCTTATTAATCTGTGGGTTTATAAAGTAATTTAGGAGGGACAACAGAAAGTATGACACTAGCTGTGGCAGGGAGACTTTGCGTGGCATAGATTCAAGAGTGGCTTACATTGGTGGCACTCTAAATATTTTGTAGTAATAATTGTTGTATTTATGTGTTGTGTGTTTAGCTGTTCAGTTACTAATGAGCAAACACCTAAGGAGCACCATGAAAATAGCTTCCCCAGTTGTCATTCCTGGGGATGCTTCCAGCAGGACTGGAAGCTGTTGAAAGGTCACGGAGAGAGACACAATTCCAGTTGGGTGATGGAGTGTGAGGAAAACAAATGCAGTGGTGTACATACTCTGCAAGCAGAGGGATTCCATTCTGGTCACAAAATTCTTGTTCTATTGCACTATTGAGGTTTTATGCAAACAGAATTATTTCTTTAACTCCATGGGAGAGTATACATGAGTCAGTTGGTAATTCTGTGCCAAATTATGACTGTTCTTAAATTCAGCTAATAGTAAATATAAAACATTTTAAATTACAGTGCAGTTCTTAAAAGAGTATCATTATCACTGCACTGAATTTTGTGTATGTGAGTTTTATGGATGATAATAAGAGATGCGAGAGATGCCTTGGAATGTAGCGTGACATGGAATTTATTTATGGTAGGACATCACCCAAGAGGTACTTAGTTGAGCCTTTAGATATCCTAGGGAATTGTTTCTTACTGTTTTTTCACTGTTTCTTTCTCTGGATGTAAACTGAAGTCCTTTACAAGACATATTGAGACTGGAAAGGAAACATGGGAGATGGGGAAGCTCATTTTGCATCTCAGTAATTATATCATAAAATGCAGCCATGGGACAGACCTAATAGCTCTGTGGCTGTTGCCTGAATCTCACTGTGAGCATAAGAGAAAGCTGTAGAAATTGTGGCTGATACAGATACCATGAGAAAGGAAATCCCTCCCACTGAGGAAATTCCATCATCTTTTAGTGTGCCAAATGAATATGCAACCTGCACATGGTAACAAACTGACATCTCAGTAAAACTAGTGTAATGTAAATTGAAACAGGGAATAATTAATGTATTAATGCATTTTGTGCCTACTGTGCCCGTCTAGTAATCAGATTATTTTGCTAAATGTAGTCAGAATTGTACAAAAGAATAATTATATAATAAAACTAGCTTCACCAGATATTTGAAAGGAAACAAAATTGCTGAAATGAAGTGAAGCAAATTGCAGATTATTTTTTCTCATTTGTCCTTGTAAAATAGAAGAGTAATTTTTAGGTATGCTTCTTTACAAAGTGAACTGAAAAAAACAGTTTATAGGAATGGAGGGAATCAGGAAATCAATATAATCAGAAATAACAGCAATATACATATTAGTCATCTACTCAAGTCAAAAAGCATAATGTGTTTCTGATTATAAAACCTGAAATTAAGGAAAATTTCTATAATCAGAAGACAAAAATGTGAACTATTATTGTTGAGGCAAATGGATATTTAATGCCAACCCATCCCCACACAAAGTAATCAAAATCTCAGGGTTGAATTCTATGAAGTAGTAATTTTCTTAGTTTGTAAAGCCTTTGTCTTTTTTGCTTATGTTTTTGATATTGCTTAAGAGAGTGACAGTATTCAAGGTACATTAATTTTCCTAAGGGTTGTTTCAATAACTGGCTCTGCTCAACTGGACCAGGCTGCAGCACGGCCCTGCCTGTGTGTGTTAGCACGTCAGTAGGCAGGTTCCAGCAGTTGTACTGGGGTAAAACTTCAGTCATGCTACTTCTGGACCTTATTTAGTGAGTGAAGTAGTTAATCTGTTGCTAATAGTTTGGTGTGGATTTGTTTTTTTTGATGTTCAGTCCTGTATGTTGGGTTAATTTGGTATCATTTAATCAGCTCAGTCTGGTTGCATTGCTGTGTGCGTTACTTTTCATGAGTAAGACGGTAAATACTCTTCGGAGGTTCTTCCTATCTGGAGCAGCCAAAGATAACGTTGTACTGTAGAAATTATCAAGAGAGGTTCTTCTTTGAATTAATACAAGGAAAAGCAGAACTTTAAGACCAAATCTGCACTGAGGAATTTAGTCCTAAACTTAAATATTACTGGAAAAATAGATTTAAAATAGAATCTTGGTGAAGGGTGTTTGGAAATGGCTCAAAGCCTTTACACATACTTCATCTGTTTGTTGGCATATGTGGTTTGTTTCCTGTGGGTTATGGACCAACTTGGTAACAGACTGTGTGCTAATCTTAAGAAATATTGTATTAAAGTGACCAGAAGTATTTTTTTCTGTGACAGGGAGATTGGGACTGATGTTAATCTGCAGTGGTAGTGCAATAAGTAGCACAGTTCTCATTTAGCTGTGTCCTGCTTAGTCTATGTGAAACAACAGCAATTACTTTCAAAAAAAGTTTCCACACAAGGTCTTCTGTTCCGTAAGTGTTACTGGTTTTAAAAATTGCTTTATCTTACGTTTGCTGGTGTGTCAATTAGTATATTTTTACCTGAGTAATATGCAGATTGAAAGTAATATGCAGATTGAAAGAAATAAATGTACTCAGACATTTAAAAAACAAAGCAGCCCCCTAAAAAACCCCACTTTAATTGCTAGTTTTCAGAATTTAGCAAAACTGACCATTTTTTTCAGTTCCTATTGTGAAATACCAAGGTTCTCATATGGTACAGTATACAGCACCTTAGTCAAGGAACTATTGTTATAGAGCAGATAAGATTTAAAAAAGTCATTTGGTTTGATGAAAACCTGCATGAACAGTGAGAAAAAAAAAAAGGCAAAGTTACCATAGCAACCACCAGTGCTTTAGAAAGTAGCTGAGTAAAAAGAGCAGAAATGTAACAGAAAATATGAGGGCCATTTCATAAAGCATTAAAAAATAAAAATGAAATTTTAAGGCGAATATGATTACTACTCAGCTTTTATCTTAGAAATCCCTGATAAGCTGTAGATTGTATTTAAATATGAGGACCACTATTAATAAAGAAGTTTTAGTGTTCAGTCCCCAGTAGACCCTATTAAGGGGAATTTGGTTTAAAATGATTCAAAGTTGTATGAGTTGTTGTTTGTCGGGGTGTTTTTCTTATCTTTTTCTTCCCTCTGCAGATGGTTTACTGAGTAACTGCTGCATCAACCTGTGTGGTAGAGTGGGCTTTGAAAATGTCCCTTATGGTATAAACATGACCAAAATCTTTCCTAATAAATGTGGTCCCTCAGTGGGAATATTGCAAGATGTACCATGGGATGGTACATTGGGCCAGCTGTCCACATGGTACTGCCCTTCAGCATGGGAGTGGCAAAGGCAGCTTTAAAATTCTTGGACCTGAAGATTTCAGGAGAGAGCAGGGTTTGTAAGCCTAGGGGTGCAAATTGCCCATTTTTAACATGTTTACATACAGTCCATTGCCTGTGCCTGTGTATCTGAACCTGTGTTCTGATACCATTGAGTAATTGAAAGGCTGAGCTTTGGTAAATTGTTTTGTCTTTTTTGTCTGTTTGAATGGAGGCAGCATCCTGCAGTGAATTGATATTGGGTAGGAAGTCTAGTGTTTTGCCTATATATTGTTTCATAGTTGTGCAGAATTAGATTTTATGTGGGTGAGCATCAAATGTACATGGGATAAAATTGCAAGCATTATTTCTTTCCTACTTGCTGTGTAGCTATTAAGTCTTAAATTTGACCTTAGTCCTCACAGGGCAAAATGGCCTGTGTTGAAACCTTAAGCAAGTAAGAAAACTATGAAAAAATCACTCGAATGTTCTATCCAGGAAAAGTTCTTTGTATGAGGATTGAAAAAATCTAAAAGTTTGAGTAAAAAAAGGGAAACAACAAACACTTTATCCTTTCTTTAGAATATAGTCTGACTCACTTCTTGCCTTCAAATGATGTGTTGGTGTCTGCTTGGTTGCAGCATAGTTATCCTCTCATAGTCAGAATATCCTCATATTGTTACAAGATGTTTCTATTGTATAGTAGTAGATGGTACTTAACTGTGCTAGACAGTGCCATAGCCTGGGGCTTTGTGTGCGTGTCAGTGTGGTTGTTGCTAGCATCTGTTCCTTTTGGAAAAAAAGACATTGTTTCTGAATAAACAGATTTTGGTTATTTTGTAAACCACTGTGAAATGAAAATGTTTTCCTCTCCTCTTCTCTCATATGGAAGTTTATAGAAGGGTAAAAAGTCTTGCATCATTCCCCACAGGCTTTCTGCGCATCCAAATGAGACATTTGTGATGAGTTTTTTATTGTAAAGTGGGCATAGCACTTTTGTCTCCTCTGTTATTGTATGAGTTAAAAATTGTACTGTATTGAAGTGAGAATGGAAACTGATTAAGTCGAAATCATGAAATAAGGAATGTTGTAACAAAGAAAGGTGGTGTGAATTTTTGCAAATGCTTAAGGTCCCTACTCTGAAAACTTCATGTGGGAGATCTAGAAGCGCTTTGGCACTGATCTCTTGCTTAATTGCCTCATGTAAAAACATTTTATAGTGCCTCTGTAGCATGACTTCTGCTTCAGATCAAGTGCAACAGACTGATTACTACAGTATGTGAATTCTTCTTAGGAATAGCTGTGAGAAGAACATATTGTGGATAAGATAGTTCAGTGTTTAAATACAAGCCCTAAATGGCCTATTTAATGAATTCTTGTCTATTATCAGGCTGGGGTTTGACCTAATGAACTTCTCCAGTGTGGATGGACTTCACAAAGTACAGTTTTTTGCTGGTCCAGTGCATTATAAAGCAGCCAGCTTGTGAGCACAGACTGTGCTGAACAGCCTGGAGCCATGACAAAGGCAGCACAGGTGCTTGTTCTGCTGCAGCTGGACTATCACAAGTGGTTGCTGCTCCCTGATGAAGCCCTCATTCCTGCAGACAGAACCCTTTGCACTGTGTGCCTGCCTCTGCCCCAGGTTTGGTTCAAACGTCCTGTAGAAATCTTCCAAATGTCAGTGTGTGGCCTTGTTATCACCTAACACAATCTGTTCAGACTCTTGAGGCCATGTATGGTATGCTCTGACAAGGTACTGTTGACATGTACTTCAAATTAGAAACTCATAGACCTTACATTGTGAAGCAGTTTTCTGTGACATCTCTGTTAGTTCCTGCAGAACTTAATACAAGCAAACTAGGTATTGTTTTCTAGCATTTTCGTGCTGTGTTTTTATAGATGTGTGGAAACTTAGAAGTGTAGTGCTGTTAGTGGGTCATGGAGGCTTGAAACATTATGTTGTGAGAAAATGCAGTCTGTCACTAATGTCATGAGGTAGGAACTGACTCTAACTGGTAGATTAAACTAAACCCCACTAGGTGGTGCAAGCAAATAAATCACCTTGCAAAATACTTCTCTGCAGATGAATAAATTTGGGAAAAGGGTGTCTTTCACCAAATTAAAATGTATTTTTTGTCTTTTTCATTTGTGGTTATGTACAATAGTTATTAAAATTTAATATTTAATGCTGTCTTAGACTGCTCTTTCCACATACAAGAAAAAAGTGCATTCTGGTTTTGGCCGAGACTTGCGTATCTGCCTTTCTTACAGTGTGGGCTGATGCCATGATGCTGTATTCATAGCTGGGGTGGTGGCTCACAAAGCAAGTAGCAGAGGACTTCCATTGTGTTTTGCTGTGCTATCAGAAGTGGCTGCTGTGAATAACATCCTTCCTGGGGGCTGAGGCATTTCCAGACTTGGCATCTGCTTGGAGAATTCCCTTTTGGGATCAATCTTGTTGCGGTTTCTCCTCTGCCAGTTTCGCTTTGGATTTGCTTACCTTTACAGCAGTATTGTATACATACAATTAAAACTACATGTTTATGAAAACAGATTTCAAACAGTAAGTTATGATGATGTACAGTTAATTTATAGTGGAGTGAATAAGGTTCCAGTAGAAAATAATTTTCTAAATATAATGTACGTGGTTGGTCTGTAAGGGTTAACGTGTGTGTCCAACAGATCAGTAGTTACATTATGTGTTATTTTAAAAGACCCAAACAAACCAGAAAACTACAAATCAAAACCCCAAGCCTAGAAGCATTCCATCTTGCTCCTGAGGTGGCTATAATAGAACCTTATCAGTTTGGGTTGCACTTGAATTCAGACTGTATAATCTTTCAGTATGATCTACCCTCCCTTGAGGAGATCTCTTGCATAATGGTGGTTTCACTAAAGATGGTCAACATCTTTTTGTAGTCATAAGATCAGTAGCAAAAGTTTTTGAATAACAAAAAGCCCCACATTCTTCAGATAAGAGGAAGACCCTGGGAATTTATACCTGTGGAGATCCATCAGCTCTCTCATTTTCTTGTCAGCAATCATATTTTACCAGAATTCTTGTGGCTTCCCAGTAGACTGCAGCCTGCCAGCTCTTCTGAGAAGGCAGTGGTGCTGCGGTGCTGCCACAGTCCTGAGGCACAGACCCTGCCTGTGCTAAAGGGCAAGCACTGCAGTGAAGGTGGTGTTGGCTGCTTAGCAGCCAGCTCGAGATAGCAGGTGTTCTTCTTAGTGCTGTTTTCCCCATGATATCTGTCTGCCAGGCCTTTCTCTCAATGAATGCAGTGCATCAATAAATACTGTATTATCACGTTTCAGTCCAGGACTCTGTAATAACACAGTAACTGCAGTCACTGAGCAGCTCTCTAGTGAAAGTTCAGTACATTACAGTGCAGTATATTTACTGAAATGGAAATTTTTCATTTCAAAGTGGCTTAGGTATTCATCACTGGGGATGGGTGTGTTTGCTGCATTCATCCTCGTTTGGAGAAATGCAGCAGCAAAAGGTTTTTTGGTGTGGATTGTGTGTTTGTTTGTTTGTTTGTGTATTTTGTTTTGGTAGGTTCCTTTTTTTAGGAAATAAAACATTAAAGTATAAAAAGCCGATGCCTATGAAATCTCAATTGACCAGCAGCTATAAAGAATGCACGTACTAGTCACAAATAGTCAGCACATACTCTGAGTTTTGCAGTAAGATTTTGTTAGACTGTATGGCCTCTATAGGGTACATGTAGAGAAATTGCTGTAGAGGTTTTAAACTTAAAATGCAGAAAGAAACTATTTTTGTTTACTTGGCTAGAGGACCAGCATACTCAATTGCCATCATGCAGTTTGAGTTATTATTAACTCCAAAACCAGAGTAGAACTATATGGGCTTCATGGTTTGTCTGTTAAAATAAATTTCATATTTCTGCCAATGGTTTTGGTTACTTATATTGCAATAGTGTGTGGGAGTCCCACTTGTGAGTGAGGATCCACTGTAGCTGAGCAGTTGAACATAGGCAGTAAAGATTCTCACCTGCCACCATGGTGCTTACATTCAAAGAACATTCATGAAAACATGACAGAAAACGTGTGATTTAGAAATTAAGATTGTTTTCCACAGAACATTTAAAATATGTTGAAAGTTGCAAGACAATATAACTCTTTACTAGACTTCATGTATTTGATTACATGCAGCAAAATTTTGTACAATGAAATCTTCTTTCAGCTGCTGCATGATTCATGCTTCCCCCACTTTGGATTATTTTTTTGTTGAGCATATTACTATGCAATTGGAGTTGTTCCATTGTTTGTATAACTGTTACTTATTCCATCTGCAGGTGGCGAAAGAGAAATCTGGCCTCATTATCTGTACTAAATGAACTAAGAAACTTTTAATTCCTGCTTTAGTTTCATAGTTGCCTTTTATGCATACGTGTATGCACACAGAGACAAATTATATTTATGTATGGGATTGTGAAAGATGTTAGCAGCATTGGAGATTTGGTTCTTTGACAGAAGGTGTACTGAGAACCTGAAGTCCTAAAAACTGAGTGACAGATGGGCATTGTGATGTTTTCTGCTTTACATAGTCTCTTGCTGGTAATATCTACTGATAATGTAGACTTAACATTCAGTTTTACTGATACAATATTCTGTAGATTGTACACATTTGCAGGAAATTACTTTTAAATAATGGAAGAACCTACCACAGGAATGAGATAAAGACTGAGATTAGGTTAATAATACTAGACCTTCAATCTTAGTTAAAGTTGTAAATAATTTCTATGCAAACCCTTGCATTTGTTTGAGAAAAATAATATGAACAGTCCTCTGACAAGAGTGAACTTGCTTTGTTTTTCCTGTGTATTGTTTTTGAAAGCAAAACCAGAGGAACTCATTTACTGTATATACTCTACTGTCATCAGATTGTCTTAGTCATGGTCAGCTTAGTCCTGGGCATGACTGAATACTGAAAGTTTAATTTTAAAAGTTTAAGTCCCATTTTCAGAAAGAACTATTTAATATTAGCCTTTGTTAGACATTTGTGTTTGCATAATAATTCTAGTAGCTCGCATTTTTACTGTGTGCAAGGTCCAACCCATATGGGTGTTCTTGAAAAATGCACTAATTAATTTTTAGGAATTTATAATTTCATAGAAGTAGCTTTTGCTTTATTACACTATAAAGAAGATCTTTGATGGTTGCTTAACATTGCTTAGCATTTTCCATGCTGCAAAATTCATATCAACATAGGTAAGTAAACTGGAACTTCTGTAAAAAAGCTTTTTCTCTATTAAATGGTTTTATCTCTTTACTCTTGCAGTAAGAAAAATCTGTACAGAGAATTTTAGGTATCTGAGAAGGAATGATGAGGAGGGACCTGCCTGTAGCTCTCAGAGCTATTTCCGTTCCTGCTTAAGCCTTGTCCCTTAGAAACTGAAGGGGAAAAGGGTGCTGATAGCCTGTGGCATGCTCTGAGCTACTGCATCTGTCCCTTGCCAGCAAGAAGAGGGTGAGGTAATGGGAAATCTGGACTTGGCAGGTGTCTGAGACGCCAGATTTTGTGTCAAGTCTTTGGATTAGAAAGCACCTTGGAATATCAGATGTTCGGCTTGTCCAGCCTACTGTTTGGCTTTGTAACTAGGAATAACTTGCAAATCCAGACACGTCTTGTACAGGTATAGCTGATGGATGCTGGAATTAGTACAGCACGAACTATCCCACAGGCCTTAGACCTAGTGTCTTGCCTGAATAGACAAGGGAATTCCCAAGTTTGTATGGCTGTTGGGAGGTTAGCAAGTTGTGTGTTTTGTACTTGATCCAAGATAAGCATGACTTTCAGCTTTTGTTCCTGGGAATGGACCACTAAAATCCTATGGGCTTAAAGGCTATAAAGTTTGTAAAATCACTGAACTTAATATAGGACACTCTGGTTAATATACAGTGGTCTGTGGCGGACAGGAGGCAAGTTTGTTCTGCTTCCACTACTATGAAGTGAGTGAGGACTGAAAGGCAGACCATAAAATACTAATAGGAGGAAAAACGATGTCTGCTTTACCAGATGAAGCATTAATAGATTCATTGTTCAACATCAGCAGACTTGGTAACCTACAGTACCTTGGCATCAGAGAATATAATGTATCTAAGTGTTTGTATTTGAACTAGAGGTTTCATCTGCCATTAGCAAGAATAAACAAAACCAGAATCCAGAAAAATGTAGTGCACAAGTCATCTATAAATAACAGAAAATCACGGTCCAGAAGATAAGACTGATAAAAAGCTTAAGAGCTGCATACATTCTGTGCAGCTTTCTGTGAAGAAAAGCCCTTCTAATGTGCTTTGCAATAAAACGTTATCTAAGTACCTGTGTTTACTGCTGACTGATTGGAATGCTGTTTGGTGCTGCCTGCCGTGGCTACTCGTAGGACTCTTAGAGTTGGCTGCAGAGAGGAACAGTACTGGTGAAAGAGAGGAAAGCAGTTGATTCAAGTTTTGTGGTATGGTGCTCTGCTATTCTCAGTGTATCTTGGTTGTCTGCTTTATGGAAATGTATTCCCAACCATGTTGTATCAAAAAAGATCAAAAGCAACATCTCGTATTCAGGGGAGACTTGACTGCACATTAAACCATTTCTCAAAAGCCCCAAACTGTAATTTTTATGATTAATTTTCTGAGTTCCCAGGGTGCAGTATGTTTCAAGAAGATCTGGATCTATTGGTACCAATATATGCTCTTTTATACACTTGTAGGCAGAAGTGCAATTGGTGTCTTCCTTTGTAATGTCCTGTCAGTAGGGGCTGGAAGCTAGCAGGCTGAATAGCAGTCCTGCTGTAAAGGATCTGGAGGTGGTGATGGACACCAGATTGAATATGAACCAAGAGTGCTGTCATCATCAATAAGGCAAGCTGCCTACCGAGCTACATGAGGAGGAGTGTGATTAGCAGATTGAGCAATATTGTTTCTCTTTGATGCTGATGAAGCCCCACCTGAAATACTGTGTCTGGCATTTGGCCTTCCCCTTCAAGAAGGATGCCGAGACAGTTCAGAGGGGTTACCAAGATGGTTAGGGCCTAGAGCACATATCCAGCGAGAGGTGTTTGAGAGGTCTGGGCTTGTTTACCCTTAAAAGATGGGAAATGTAATAGCAGGCAGCAACTCTTTGAAATTCAGTTACAGAGATGGTTAAGGTAAACTCTTCTTTTGGTAAGAAGAGGCATTGACTGTAGGTTGTGACTTGGGAGGTTCAGGTTGTACATTAGGAGTAATGTTTTTGCAAAGAGGGTAAAGTAGTGCTAGGGCAGGTTACACAGGGAGGTTGTGGAGGTTGTGAAGATTCAGCTAGACAAAGCCATGATTGACCTGATCTGGTGTTGGGAGATTGAGCCAGATGTCTCCAAAGGTCTCTTAGAAACATGATTTCTGTAATTCTGTGTAGTTCCGTCCGTTGATTAATTGGAGTAAAGGCACAAAAAAGTAACGTGGGAAGCTTGAAATGGAGAGGGTAAGGTAGAAGGTCTGAGGATGGTGTTGGGCAGAGAACAGGCATTGCCACTGCTACTTTGACAGATTTTTGTAGTGAACTAAGCAATCACATGAGAAATTATAGCTGGATGGCACATTATGTGGCTCATGAACTGAAAAAACAGGAATATGTGCCGTAGGTGTAGAAATATTGGGACTTAAAATGTGTGTATTGTGGCGTTTTTAGAAGGTGCTTGTTGAAAAGTGTAAGGATACAAAGCAGTGCAGATGCATTGTTTAGTTTGAATATATGCAGGCAGGAACAGTGGTATTAAATGTAATATGAACTTTCCTATAGAGACTAATTCTGGCCCCTAAATAATGGAATTGCTATCCTGGCATATTCCCATGTTAAGTCTTTGTTTTAAAAGCATCTTCCTGCTGGTTTTTTTTCTGACTTTCTGTGCACTGGCAAGTGGTATTGAATTGGCCTAGAGAAAGATCGAGCACTACTGATAAACTCAGTTGTGAGAAATGAACAAGCTTGCTTTATCCAGTGGAAAGTGTAATTCCACCATGTACTCGTAGCAGTATTTAAACTTGCATGCATGATGTGGTGGCAGAGGAAGGTTTGGTTTTTTTTCTGTGAGTTTTCTGTGAAATTCAGTCATGAGTTTCCAGACTTCTAGTCATAGAGTGGTAATAAAGTGTGTTTCTTTAACCACTCTTGCAAACATTTTCCCATGCAATTAGGAGGGACTGGATTCAGGGGGGGTATTTGCAACCTCAGTTCTTAGATACAGCACACACATGCTTCAAACTAGACTGAATGTTTGCTCAGTGAGGTGATCAGTGTTTTCTTTTGACTAGTTTGGACCATCAATAGAAGCTCCTCTGATATTGCTGTACTTGTCTGTATAAACGTGCCACAATTTTGGGAAATTTGATGAAGACACTTGTTCTCTTTTTTTTCTGCCAAAACCCAGCCTGTCATGAGGATGAATTAGCATTAGGCGATGAGTACCTACTTTTAGCTGTGGACTCAAATGGTGATTTTCAATGATAGAGGAGAGACTTAGCAGGTCTTTTTATCTCCAACTTTTGATTAGCATTTTGTGCTTCAGCAGCATCATCGTGTGGAAGTTTTAAATTAATTCTAAAGATATTTTCTAATTTATCTAAAATGTGGAATAGTTGAGATAACAAAATGAAGCCGTACAGGTCATGTGTTTCCCAGTAACAGCAAAGTCAGTTCTGCTTACTTAAGCTAATATTCTTTTTAATTCCTTCCCTGTGTCTTGCCTTAGTATAAAAATAGGAGCAGACAGAACAAAGAGTCCCTTCTGCAACTAAACCTATTTTGATAAAAGTCATTGGCTAGAAAAGAGGAGGCTTGTGTTAAAACACACTATAGACTTCTATTACTGCTTTTTAGGATCTTGGGATAGTCAAGAATATGTGGCTTGACAAAGGTTAATCATCTGAAATTCTTCAGATGAGAAATTGTGTGGATCACAGAAAGGCAGAGGAAACATATGTTACTATCAACTTTTATCCGGTTTATGAAGCAACAGATTATAATTCAATGTGCCTGGCAGACTCTGGGAACACCAGCAGACCTTTTTATGATCAGGTCCAACAGAAAGCACTGTGCATTCAGAGACTTAATGTATTTTTTTAAACTCCAGGTATGAGTCTGTATGACTAGTTTGGGTCAAAATCTTTCACATTTATTAGAAAAGAAATGAAAAGATTACAGGAAGTATTTTGCATTTCTAAACTGTAAGATGCTTTGCTGCTTCATTCCACAGGAATATCTCTGTAAAGGCAGCATGCTGAAGTGAAATTAATTTTTCTTTGCAATGCAAGTCAGTAGCTTCCTTCTTCACATAATTATAAAACTGATTGTGTCTAACATTGATTTAGGTCTTCATTGCATCAAAGGTATTTTTGCTGTCAATTTCTTTTTTTTCCCCTTATGTCCATATTGTATTGTTCATTTTTGTGCAATCTTCTTTTCAAGCCGTCTTTGGTAGTCTGCCATCTGCTGCAGTAGGTGCTGTAAGCATAATTGAGTGGAGGTTACAGCATTTGTGGATGAGAATCTTGGTGCACTTGGCTGTACCTGTGAAATGCCTGCACATCTCCACTGTGGACACAGGTCCCTCCTCTCCTCATCTCAGACTCCACAGCAGTGAATTGCAAAAAAACTTGTATTAGCATTCTGTGGACAGTCCTGCAAGGTCTCCCAAGGTAAGCTGCCAGCTGTCCAGTTTACCAGAGCTCAGTACTGTGGAAGGGAATGAGTCTGTTTGGATTATTAGGTCTTTAGAGGAAGACATCCACACTCACCTGACCAAAGGTTGCAGGAACAAAATGTACACCAAATGCCTTCTTAAGTAGCCAAAAGACTTGTTTTGACCCTTTAACTGAAGAAACTGGGCTATGAAGGAGACATTGTGAGGAAGTTCCCCAAAATGATGATGCTTTCAGGTGTTTGCTTCACTTCTTTGTGACTGTCCATGTGGTAAACATACATACAATCAAATCTTGTATTCCCTTATAAAGATAAGAAAAGCATTGGTTAACACACTTTGGGGGGAAGAGCAGAGTTAATCATGATCTCATCATTTCAGGCACTGGTGTTTTCCATGTTCATTAGTGCTTCTGTTGGTTAAACATACTCAATTCTTAAATATGTGTGAAGTTAGGATTTAGCAGATAGATCAAGTACCTGGCATTAATCCAAGGTCTAATTCTTAATCTTCTGTACTATGGATATGGTAGATAAATTTCTCAACGGCCAATTTTAAAAACTATTCACTCAAACCTGACATAGCCCATTTCAGCCTCTCTTTAATAGGAAACCTAATAACTTTTTCTGATGTGGTGCATAAAGCTCTGGTGTTTTGTTTTCTTTTTATTGCCTGGTGCAAGTGTGTTCATGTATTTACAGTCAATAAAGCTATCAGTGCTATACACAGGTTTAGATTAATAATTTTAGCCTTTCAGTCTTGGGTATCTGATTTAGATAACACAGCTGTGTTATTTGCATCCTTTGGTCTCATGCTGACTGTCCAATCAGTTGCACTGTTCCTGCACTAAGCCACATCTAGAAGTGGGACAACCCATTCTGGTATTTTCATTCACACTCTTCAGAAGTCTTGTCTCAAACAAGCCAGGCAGCACTTCAGCTGTACAAGTTACTTACATCTACAGCAAATAGAGATGGTGATCCCCAAACCCCTTCTTCCATAGTGCATATTTGTCTGTGATAGATAGGTCTTTTTTACCCTTTCACACTCTGATTTTCATTTTGTATAGTTTCCAAGAGAGGTGATTTATATTAGGAGTTACCATCAAGGAACAGTAGTTTCAAAAGAGATGCACTATTACCTGTGTGTGAGTCATGTGCATGAAATTGTGTGAGCTGTCCAAACCATCAAATCTAGAGACTGTATAAGAAGGAAGAAATATTAGCCTTAGTCCTGTTGCCTCATCTACTTAGTCAATGTTTATATTTGCCCAGAGAGCCAGGTTTTATGTTACCTGGACTTTTCCATCTCTTGAGTATCTTAACAGCCCATTTCTGCCATAAGCAAACCAGTTAGTGATCACATGTTAGCCTTCTTTTTTCCCCCCTGTATTTTAGTAATACTTGCATGAGATAAAATATATCTCTGCCCTAAAGCCACTGCAGCTACTCTGTGTAGCTAACCCATAGGCTGGGTTAGCACTTGTGGTAAAGCATGCTAGGGATTTATTTTCCTTGAGCACACGTTGAGTCTCTCAGGATTTTTTCCATAAGAGTGAGCATGCAAATATAAATAACAAATAAGATATTTCACTAAATATCTTGACATATTTTACTGGATTTAGATTTGCTTTCCACAGTTTCTGTTTCATGTTCATTTTCCTTCATCTAAGAGCAGTCACAGTGGCAGTATAAAAATAACTTTTAAATTGAATTTTTCGAGATCCTCCTCTTTTGCTATCTCTTACTGCTTCCCACTTCTCTTCTGATTTTATGTGTCTTTCTAGTCTTCTCCCTGAAAATCAAGATCTCCTTATGCTTTGCATTGCCAGCTGTCAGGCGTGATGCCGTATATGCTGATATGCCTCTGTGTTAGCTTGCTTTGGCACTGTTGGCAGCACTCTGCTGTCATGCTCAATTGAGAGAGAAAGAACTCTTTCTTACTGGAAAATTAATTCAAGAAAAAATACTTTTGTTTATGTAATAGAATTGTTTTGAAGGATATGAAACATACAAAGAAATCTGTATTACAGCAAATGAGCCCTTAATTTTGTAAAAGTTTAACTGTCACATATAAATGAACTAAACACAGTGAGGCCAACTAATTTTGTGAAATTACAGCCTCAAATTGCCACACGTGATTTGAGCACAAATTCTATCAACTGAGATGTTCTTTGTATCTGTTTGGGTTTTTTTCTTGACATAACTAGTTTTGAGCCAAAGTGAATGCCACCGCAGGCATCTGGAAATTATCTCTGGAAGGGGTAACCAATTTACTCGTGTCCCTCTGTGAAAGGGAGGGACAAGGTCAGGAGGATTGTAATGGAGATAATCTTTCTTCTGACCTATTCTCTTTCTCTGCCCTGCAAGAGAGGAGGAAGTAGAACATCCTCACTTTTTCAGAGGATTGCTTTTTGCAGGTAATCCTGCCAGTCTAGGAGGCCCAGTGTCACTGGGCTGCTGATCTTAGGGTTAGTGTAAAATGAAGTAGCAGTTTTACAGCAGGTTTCTTTCTCCTTGGTACTAACTGCCCTGATAGTAGGTTTCTTTGATCCATAGCAAAACTGGCCAAGCTAACCAATGTAACTTTCTTAAAGACAGAGTATGAGGCTGCTTCTATGCTTGTGAATTAGGCTGATGTACTTTCTTGCAGTCATGTGTGATGTTTCATTGTTAGTATGGTCCCTGTTACTGTTCTGGCTCATGCCACCTGGTGTTCTGCAGAAATGTTTGTGTGTGGTTCTAGGCATAACATGTGCCTAGAGCAGTCAGTTTGGGACACAGTTGCTGCTTTGGGGGAGAGAATTCAGCCATTTGTGAGCTATATAATGTTGTTTGATCTTACTGGCAGTGAGCTGTCTCTGTTCTTATTGAAAAGACTAGTTAAAATACCGCCTTTGTGCCAATTGCAGGGGATTTTAGGCTCCAGTAGCTGTTTCTGGCCTCTTCTCAGGTCAGACAAGTGTTGATTTTACTCCTGTTGTAATTAAGGATAGTAATTTCTTGTTGCATCTTGTTTTCACCTTTAGTAAAAGTAATGACTGCACAAAGGGTCGTGTTGGTAAGATAAAAGAACCGAAATGTAGCAGAAGTCACCTTTTATGTGTTATACAAATGTTTAGACCATTAAACTGATCCTTGCTCTGAAAAATGAAAATGAGATCTATGGAGCCTTCATAGTAATATAATTCTCTTCAAAGGACTTTATATTGCTTATGTCTGTTAAAATGAGCACTGGAAGTGGTGTGTCTAATTGACGTAGTCATACTGAGCTGTGGAAGGCAACTCTGTCATAGAGTTCTATTTCTGCTACAAGTATGATCACTTCATAGGAAAATTAGAAAGATAAATCAGCAAAAACTATTGTTTTCTAACAAATCTTTTAGTTCTGTTTGCCTAAAATACAGCTAGGGATACACCTAAAATGACTCCTAGGGATAATTCCTCTTTTTAGCTAAAAAACCCATCACTATTAGACACTTTTAATTTTCTACCATGTAAATAGCTATGAACAGTAAATATACTAACAGTCCAGATCTGACTCTTGGTTGGAACCATGAGTAGAAGCATATGAGACTAACTCTAGAAAAACTTGTTCAAATATTCTAATAGTTATCAAAGAAAAGAGGTGGAAACGAAGTGTTCAGGACAACCATTGTGAAGTGATATATGTGCTTGGATAGATCTGAGCGTATGGTACCCGGAGGAGGTGGTATGTTCTTTCACTTGACAAATGGCCATACAGTGGCTTTAGATGATGGCACTGCAGTATCATCATAATGAATGCTACACTATTATTATTGAATTTGCAAAGATGATTTACTGTGAGTTATTACTGCACTTTATTTGGTAACCTCAGATGCCCAAAGTTTATTGATACACTGCTTTATTATACCTGCTAGCTCATGTTAGTTGCTCACTCCAGGTAGAGGATGTAGTTGGGCAATATATCAAATGGCATTTTTGCCAAGTGTTTTGATCTTCTGTGCTTTAATTTATACAGTTTCATGTAAAAGATTGAGATACATGCTCATCCAGTTGAGGAGACTTATCTGCAGGAGGGAAGAGTCAAAACTCTTTTAAAGACTTGACAGCTAGGACATTGCTGAATACATCTGCAAAACGTTCATGGCATTCAAGCAAAAACTTTGAGAGAACAGTACTGAACTTTTCTCCAAGATACCTGTGTGTGTGTGCACACATATTACAGCATGGGTATATACATGTACAGGTGTATGTAAATATATTATAATGTACACCTACCTAATCTAGATCTTATAATTTATTTATACTGTACTATAGTTCAAGTGACTTGAGGGTTTTTTTTAGAAAGTAAATTAGAAAAAAAATAAAATGTCTTCCTTGATGTTGAAAGGCCTAATTTCATTTTAAATCTAATTACTTTAAAATGCATATTTATACTATTCTCCTCTCCCTATTTTTTAGTTAAGCTTTCTCAGGCTTAAAATTATCTTCATATTTCTCTATTTTTTAATCCTTTGTCATTTGAAGAAAGGTCTTTTTTTTTTGCAATTGACAAAGGAGGGTGTTTGACTATGCAAGGGAATGCTGATTCTGTCTAGACAAAAAACATTGCCAAGTGTACAAAACAAGATCCTTGACAGAACAGATAGATGAGCCTCTTTTTTTCACTTTCTTAATTTCTGCAAACATTGTTTATAGTAATTTTAGCTGTTACTTGCAGCTTCAAGTATTTAATTTTGGGATTTGAGATACTCTTTTCTTTTTTTCTAGATTCGCAGTGTCCATGTAAAGATTGTAGAGCTAAGTGTTCCAGATATTGATGAATATTGTGTTGTGTGTACAGTTGTTTCATATCTGGACCTATGGCTAAAAAATGGGTTTATGTAGCTGGTATCCATAAATCAAGGTGTTGTGTCAGCTAACAGGCTCCCAGTAGAACAGAAGTCATCTCGAATTCACACTGACTGTGGTATGTTTGCCAGTCAGAACAAATGATAGAAAGTAGGAAGGAAATAAGCAGAAAAGTTCCTTCTGCACACTGTAGTGGAGTTGCTGATACCACGCTAAGTTCTAATGGTTGTGTTGGCCTATAACAGCAGTATATTTCGTGTTGTGAGTACAAATTCATCATTGTCATCATAATCCAAAACCTCTAAAAACCATATCAGTAAATGAGCTCTATTGGCAGAGAGGGTTCAGTAGTTCAGAGCCTGCTTGCTTCATTTTCGTTAAGCACATTAAACGGTTCTAGGCAGGCTGTCACCATGATCTTTGAAATATTGCTGTGTTTCTTTTGTTCTCTACGTTTAAATTTCTTATACAGTAAGACTTTCTTACTTTCATACTCTGTTCATTACAAATTTCTGGGTATTCAGGCTCTTATTTGGAGCTTAAGTCCTTCAGACCACAGCAGAAATTGAGTAGTGGAAAAGGGAAGAGATGTGCATTTATTGTTCTCTCTTGTACCACAGTCTGTTGACTCCCAGTGCAGAGACTAAGCCTCTAGTTTCTGGCTCTTACCTGGCAGCCAGTCTGCAGGTAAATTAACCCAGCAAGGGTGTATCAATTTTGACTAGAATGGGTATGAGGTGGTAATTTAAGCCTGGAAAATAATGTCTTGACCACAGTTTTTGACTGAAAAAATTATGTTCTAACTTTAGAGAAAGGCCTTGTTTTCATTGGAATCTTTTTTTACCCCCTTCATTTCTTGTCATATTACTCAAATTCCTATATTCAGAACTCTTCAGAAAGATAGAGGAATGGCTGATGAAAACCTTGAGTGATACTTTGAAAATCTAGCACATGCTGTGCAGTTCCAGTAGATGAAAGTAGTAGGGTTGAAGGGTTTAAAACATTCTTTCATATTAATTTACTATCATTTAAATATTCTTTTAAGAGACTGCTCATGGATTCTGATTTTTTCAGCTGCGACTACAGTTTATGCAAAGTTGAAAGGGTTATGGTGCATATTCTTTGTGAAGTGTTCTACTCTTTTTATTTCTTTTCTTTTTTTTTTTCCCCCCCACACTAGCTTTTTGGAAACCAGTAATACACACTACTGTGCTGTCAAGTGCACAAATATTTGTGGTGTTGAACTTCTGCCACACCTAAACACTGTGTACTTGCAGCAAAAATGAGAAGCGATGAATAATCCCTCTTGCCTTTGGAGATGACCATGTTTGAATGATGTTGGCAGGATTGAGTGAAAAAGCTTTTATTGTTAACAGAGCTGAATCTGCTCTGTAAATGCATAAGACTTTTATTCTATGATAATTTCAATCCAGCTTTCACCACTGATTTATTTACCTAAAACTATATATAAAGGTTTTCTTAGGTTTCGGCTGATAAATTTGTGGTTTATGTCAGGGCAAAAAATTTCACAATGTTACACACATTTCTGTTTACTATAAATTTATTCTTTTGCTCAATTTTGTAAGAAATATATTCAATTACTGTTGTAAAATGCACTTCTTCTTCATCTTAAGCAAAATAATATCCCTGAAACTCTTCATTTTAGTAATTTAATTTGGTAAATGTTGTATTAGCTTTGACAAATGTTAACTTAATTTCTTCCTAGGCGTCCAGAGGATGAGTTGGCAACAGAACCACTAAAATATGCCGAACAACTTCCTGTAGCTCAGATAATACACCAGGTATGTCTTTCTATTTTAAACATTTCTTTGAAAATCAAGAACATCTGTAATGCTTAAACTGCTTTTCTAGGTCACACAGAATTAATGTCCCCATGCTGGAAGTATGTATAAACAAGATTCTCTTGTTCAGCTGACAACTATTAAATTATAAAAGTCTTATTCTGAACATGGCAATGAAAAGATTCTGTATGACACAGTGAACACTTCAGAGCTTGTTAAAATTTTTGTGTGTATACTGCTAGAAAAGAAAAAAAATACCCCCATTAATTTCTTTGAATTTGCATCTTGACCTAAATCATATTCCTCTTCCTGAAAAAGCAGCCGAAGTATGGAATCATTATTGTGGAATAATTGTCATGACAAGTTGAGTAGAGAAAACAATCTCTCCTCCTAATACAGTTCTGAATTAGCACCGTTTTTATTTCTAACTATAGCAGTTTCATCATACTTTCTGCTTTACACAGAGGTTTTTGTTTGCTTTTTCTTTGCACAATATTTTTCCTGGATTGTGCCCTCTAACTGTGTCTGTATTTGAAAGCAATACTCTTCTACTGATATGAGTAAAGAAATGAGGGATGATGTGGACATATGAGCTGGGATTGAATAGAAGGCTACAGGTGTTCTTGTAGCATGTTTCCTTCTCCCCAATTTATGGCAAGGAGGAGGAAGAGATATTTTCTGGGCAGAAGATTCTATACTCACTTCTTGCTCTTTTCTCGGAGTCTGGTTCTCAGACCATCCTGCTGGTAGACCAGATATGCAATCTGCATTCATGTGTCTCCTCATTCTTTGCTATCAGCCACAGAGGGCTCTGCCTATTGTGTGGAACAGCTCATGGCCAAATAACGCACATAAAACTTGTGATATACTGTCAAACATGGGGATTGGGACTTAGCATCTTCCTTCTTGGTGATGCTTTAAAGAAAGCAAAAGGGCTTCCTCTGTTGCAGTCATTTGGAATTTTCTCAAAATAAATACTTTTCAAACTTTGTAGATGTGAGTCCTGCTTCAGGCACAGGTAACAACAGTTTTCTTAAATCAGGGCCAAACAGGTCAGATTACGGTTTTCCTAGTGATACCTCGGCAGTGTGGAATCTTTCAGGTAATCAGGTATACTCTGAAAAATTGACCTGAAAGTTGGGCAAGGTAATGACAGTTCATCATGAGAGACATCTCTCGTCAGAGACAAAATGGTACAGTCCATTTGCTGCCTTGAGATATGGAAAACTTCCAACCTGAAAACTGGGACTTGGTGTCAGTCAGGGTAGCAATAAGCCAGGTAGACAATGTTAGATAAAGCTGTGGTTTCAGACTGAGCTGATTTTGAATGCTTAAAGGTCAACAGGAACAAATAGAAGGTCCACTAAGTCCCCTAATATAATTTTGTGAACAACTTTATTAGTATTAATTGTTATTGTAGAGCTTCCAAATACCTTTGTCAATCAGTGTTTTTAAGCAGTTGATTCGCATGCTGCAGGCAGTGCTGGTTTTATGTTAAAGGAAACATAAGCTTTATTTTAAAACTTTAAACTGTACAAGGCTTTTCTGCAAGATGTAAACACAAGGGATTTTAAAACTTTTGGCTGAAATCTGTACCTTCGGGAAGAATCTCTGATGTGTTTAGAACATGGAAGATTGGAAATCAGGACCAGTTTGTATGTCAGGAACTCCCTGGTGTTGTCAGAGCTTCAAATGACCCAACAGCCTGCAAATGTCACATTTAAAATTCTGTCTTCATGCCTGACTCACAGCATAAATGAATTAAACAGCAGAGCAGGCAGCCAGTCAATATGTTCTTAACAGTGAGAGTGAGCAATGAAACAGTTTGGGGGTTGTTTGGAATCAGTAAATAGAAAGTGTATGGAATGTCTCACCTAGAGGAAAATCTCAAATAGGAAACAGAATTAACCTTTAAGATGGTCGACCAGACGAAATGTCATAGCAATATTTTTACAACATTAGGCGGGTAATAACCACGGAGGGTTCATTTGGCTCCCGTGTGTTATATTGCAATAGAGTATTGCAGTGTGGAAAGGCAAAAAAAGCTGGTTTTATGTACACTTATCTGTTTGCTAAATTTACCAGTAGTACAGAGCTGTGGGGTACACAAGGCTGCAAAACAGACCCAGCAGAACAGCAAATGTTTTAGATGTAGAGAAACCAAATAAAAAGGCCATTATTTAGTTATAGTGACAGGGAGTTTGGCAGCAAGCCCTGGCTGTGTGTGATGGTGATGCCCTTTTGGAGCCTGCAGGAGCTGTAATCAGCTGAACATCACTGCACCAGTGTCCTGGTGAATTAGTGCTGCAGAGATCCTAACGTGTCGTTTCTGAGGGACCTGTGATAGCTGGAACCCGCAGTGCAAGGGCCATGCTTATATGAACAAGTTTGGGGTTTTTTACTTTAAGAAGAAAGAAGGAAATAAAAAAATTAAAACCAGTGAATAGTATTTGTGGTGTTGTGACACTGTATCCAAATGGGTAATCACTGTGTTTTAGTATGGACGTTTAGTGTTGGTTCTGTATCACGTGTAAGATTTCTCTCATGTTAAGCCATGTTTTGTTTACCTCTAGACAGAAATAATAGCATTGGTACTGTGTATTTGTAGCATAAATATACATTAAAATTTCACAATGGTGGACAGCTATCCTAAACCAATATAATGCTGAAGTAATTATAGTTGCTAGCCAGCATGGCTTCTATCCAAATCTCACTGTGAATTCATTCTCCTGAACACTACGAAAATGCTACATGTTTTCTTTGGGCATGTGCATGTGATTTCTACCATTCTCTAAAGCACTTCATCCCTGGTATATTTAAACATGTTATAATAATGAACAGACATTACGTTTTGATTTCTAATCTGATTATTCCACAAGAAAATTTCAAACTCTTTTCATCCTATTTAATGAAAGGAAATCCAGGATCTGATTTTGGGATTGATCTTAAACTTTATGGCACTAGTAATTATTTATTATTATAGCAGTATAAAACCAAAAGAATAATAACCCTATAATGTTCACTGTTCCATTTCTCAGAAATGTGTTTTATTTAATGCACTAGACCATGGTTAATTGAAAAGACAAATGTGAAGAAATGAAAATAAATAGCAGAATAGAAACATATTTAATACTAACAGTTAAACCACAAGTATTCTGACACAAAACAAAAGCAGACATTTGTAAATAAAATAGGGCTCTCCATTTTCAAAAACAAGAACAAAAAATGTGTGCTTTTAACTGAAATAAAAACCCACTGGTGCTTGGGAAAGGAGTTCAGTCATTAATCTAAACTTGTAAAATGGCAAAAGTTGAGCTTTAAGAATAATACCCACATCAGAGAGCCTTTTTCATGAGGTTCTCTGTGTAAAGTTGTACATACAATGCTGCTACTTAGAATAAGTTTGTGAATAGTAAGGCCAAAAAAACCCAAACCAGAAAGGGAAGAAAAAGAAGAGACTACTTTCATTCTGCACTGGTGTTTAGTCAAAACAGGTCTGGTGGAAGAACAGGGGAAACTGCATTTCAGAAGATTGTTTTCATTTATCTTAAAGGATATCCATTGCTGGCCTCTCATTTCAGCAAGAGATTTTAATAAAATACCTAACCTGAGTGCCAGTACTTGTGCTCGGAATGTCACTGTGTGTTAGTATATTTTGCCTAACTGGGATTTAGGATATTGAAGAGACTTAAATTGCTACAGGTGTCTTACTGATTGAAGAATGTTGTATTGATGAAAGGCACATTTCAGTGGATAAATGCCAGATCTCCTGATGTTGTTATAATTGAAAACAAAATGAAACAGCAAATTCAGACCACGATCAGCTTGCATATTTATTTGAGTCCATTTCATGCCATTAAGCAGGTAAATGAACATGCTGTTAAACCAGGATGGTATTTCAGGAAACTGACTGGCAGCCCACAGTGACAACTGTGCAATTTGATTGAAATCTAACATGGTTTACAGTTGCAGACTTACTTCAAAATAAAGGTATTTTTTCATGTAGTAGAATGCATGGGGAAATGTTAGGCAAACTTACTAATTAAGTTAGATTAAGTTTCCTTTCGGAGGTGTATGTTTGTTTGATTGGGAGAAGTTTTAACCTGTGTGTTTCTGTTGCCTCTCCATCGAAGCCTCAGTGGACAGTGCCTTCAGTCATTTCAGGAGGTTTCTGGGAAATCATGCTAACCCTGTTGAGTAAACACGTCTCGCTGTTCCAGATTCCACTTGAGCAGCTTGTGTGAGCACCATTAGCTTTGCTGGGTTTAGACTCAGAGGACGTTAGGGAGTTGCTACATCCAGTCTAGACTGA
>NW_008686090.1:86939-93371 GCF_000695815.1 Acanthisitta chloris | reverse complement strand
AATGAAATCAGAGATGTAAGAAGGATGATGAGAGATGGATCACCAGAGCTGTAAATGCACAGACTGATGGCCATCAAAGAATACTGCAGAGCTGCAGTTGTGCAGTAAGTCTTGGAAGAAAGTCTTTGTTTCCATCATTTCTGTGCTTCTGTAAGAAGTTTGCAATCAGAACCCACTCCCACCCTCCCCCCAGATAAAATCCTTTTGCTTTGAAGATGAGTTTTTGTTCATTCTCAGGTCCTCATTCTCACATAGCAGAGGGCTGTTAGTTTATTGCATTCATTGATGTTATTCTGGTTTCACGCTGATTTAATTGACAGAGGTTTTCTCTAGCAGCATTTGCCAGAAATTGTTGAAACAGTGTTAAGAAAATAGAACACACTATGTTGTATAGATTTTTTTGAAGTATCTTTTTATTATCTATTACACAACAATTTTAGCTCTCAGACTTAAATGTTTTCACAAACATTAAATTAAAGTGGGTTTATGTGGCTTACGATCTTTGTGAAATGCCCAGTATGAAAATTAACCCATCACATGCTGATACAGTCTTGAAAGCATAACTTAAAAATTCAGGGATCACACTGGTGCCTTGCCCATTGCCTTGTAACTGCACTTTGGCTGTTACATTTTAGGAGTTCCCCTTGCACTCAGTCTGCATCTGTCCTGATGGTGGAGTCGTGATTCCTATAAATGTTTTATAAAAGCCATTAGTGGCATTCAGAACTTTGGTTAAGTGTGCAAGGTATTTAATAGCACATCAGTAACCCAGATTTTTGTTTTTGATGCAGACACTAGTTTTTGTTTATGAATAATAATTTATTAAAAGTTTTAAAGTACTTTGATAAGTGATACTTGCATTTTACTGTGTCTTTACAGGCTAAGAGGTTCAAAAGCAACTTGTGATACTTAGATGTGTCAGGTTCGATGTGTAAAGTTTTAGACAGAGCTATTTATACATTCTCTGAAAATCCATTTATGTAGCTGTGTTTGAAAATAGCTTTAAAGCATAGCTTGCTTTTTAGAACTCTGATCATGGTATTCAGCTAGATGATGTCAGAGATGAAATATGACCTTTCACCAAAATGTCCAAGTTTTGCTGCACCTGCTAGAGCAGACACAGGTCTTCTCACAAATGGTTTTTGTTGCTGTCAGAGCTGAATTTTTTCATGATGAGTGAAAATGGAATTTTTCGTCAGAAATACTAGAAAGTACTCTCACTTCAGAGTCCAGTTTTATTTTAACAAAATACATTACTTGGCTACCCAACAAAAAGCCTTGTGGCATACAGGACACCTGCGTGGTCTGGCTTTACCACTGAGCAACATGCTGAAGACAGTGTTGTCCCCTCACCAGAGCCACTTTTTGTGCCCATTTTGAAGTGTCAGGAGAACAAGAGCCTGTTCTGGCAAGTGCTCATGTCTGTCTGTTCCAGGCTAGAGGTGAGAAAAGCTGTATCTGATGCACATCGTGGAAATCTGTCAACATACTCTTCCTTACCAGCTCACCTAAAGTCCTCTTTGGGGCTCAGGCATTCTGAGCAGAACTAAACTCAGGTGTGCTGTACATGTTTTGCTGAACCAGCCTTTCTTCATCTAAGGCACTTGAGATGTGTAGAAGTTAGGTATTAATGTGGTCTACTATGTTTGGGGTTTTTCAATTTCTTTTCTGTATTAAATGTGTGTTTGTGAATTGTGTAATGTAGAGGTGGTTTGTCTGTAATTTATAACTCGAAGTGGTCTCAAGTGGAATCATGAGTGAATGTACATGTTTTGCTGAACCAGCCTTTCTTCATCTAAGGCACTTGAGATGTGTAGAAGTTAGGTATTAATGTGGTCTACTATGTTTGGGGTTTTTCAATTTCTTTTCTGTATTAAATGTGTGTTTGTGAATTGTGTAATGTAGAGGTGGTTTGTCTGTAATTTATAACTCGAAGTGGTCTCAAGTGGAATCATGAGTGAATGTCATCCGTAAGAACTTTCCTACATTATAAACCTTATGTAGACTTAATTTCTCTTACTTCTGCATAAGTTAGAGATGATTTAAATCTTTTGAGCTTCCTTTAAATTGAATGCTACCTAGTAGAAAGCTCAGTGCTCAAAAGGAGCAAAACAAAGTCTTTGTGAAAAGCTATTACTGCACGTTTTTGCCAACCACCAAACCAGATATGTCACGGAGTAGCAGAGGTATTCCTGCCTACACTGTGTGCTACTTGGTGCACATAGGTGCTTTGAAGTTCACTCCTGAAGTCTGATGTACAAAGTTGAGTAGTGGAATCTTGCTGAGTGTATGAGTCATGTAATATATTAAGAATGGAACAGTCCCCTGTTTCTCTCACTCACTCCAAGAAATTGCCAAATGCAATCTTGATATGGTTGTATGTGATACAGATCTTTTACTGACAATACATTAAACCAGAAATGTTTTCAGGCTATTTTTCTCATCCAGTGTACTACTGCAGGATCCGTAATGGTATTCAGGACCTTCAAATGTAGTCTGGTAGTCCACACAAGGTTATGTCTCTATTTTTCATCTTCAGAAATTAAGTACCTCGTTAGCCTAATGAAATTTCATAAGCAAATTCATGACATTCCTGAAATACAGCCTGTTTCTGAGTGTAGCATAAAATATTTTTGTAAAAGATGCAGATTATTTGCTGTTGTTTTTCTCATCAGTTTTTTCCAATCACAAAATACAATGATGTGGAGTTAGCATAAATTACTGATCATTTGTTTTTACTGACAAGGCATGGCTGCTTTTGTTTTGCTCTGTTTTTCATCTGAGCATGAGGGAAACCCTTTGGAAGCAGAGACTTGGTAAAGCAGTCTCTTTTCTTCCATCTTCCCATTAAGAGGACTCTTGTGGGTGATCACTCTCTGCCTATCCAGGATCATTATTTTACTGTTTCTCAACCACAGGGGAAGTTCTGCTGGTTTATCTCTTTTGTTAAGTTGAAATATTAGATGGAAGCTCTTCTCTTAGCCTTCTAGACAGAATAAAGATAAGTATCTTAGAATTATTTTTCTTTCAAATGCTGCCTCCTAAATCTTAAAAATGTAGTAGTAATTATGAGGAACTTCATTTCTGTAAAGCTAGTGTACCAAAATATTAATGCATGGGGAACACTTCCTTTGTCTGCACACAACACTGCTCAGCAGAGCCAGAAAAGAAGCATGAGTGGTTTTTGTTGTTGACCAAGCATTACAGGGAAACTGAATAGAGTATGAAATTCTTCCAATTATAGCTGAATACAGTGGATTGAATAACTAAATGCATTGCAAGGTATCTTGCATGAGGAACCTGAACAGTGTTCAGGGGTTCTTGTTTTGAACACCTTCAAGGTGTGGGGTTCTTGTTTTGAACCATCTACTACTAGAAATACCACACTGAGCATTTTCTGTAAGCCATGGCTTGTTCCAGATGCCCAGAGGCATTTGAGATGGTGATTGGTGGCTTTTTCTTGCTAGAAGTGTTGCATGCATGGTCTGTCCTTTCTTCCCTGGTTATGCATTAAAGCTTTACCTCCTTCATTGCGTTTTTAAAAAGTGAACCCAAAGTATATTTTAAAAGCAATAAAGGAATTACCTCTTTTTTTCGTGTTACACACCCTGTTAAGAACAGTTAGTCGAGCAGTTAGAGAATATTCTGTTTGACATGCATGTACATTTTTAGCTCACTTGGACACCAGGAGGGTCCAGTCTCTGCTGTCCTGTCTTGGAATGTGAATTTATCCCTTCTTCACAAAAGTGGCACCCAGCAAAGGGATAGTAACCCCTAGACTGTGCTGTTCCTCAAAAACAGTCATCTCTTCAGGGAGCTGCAGTAGCAGACATGGATGCAAGTGATGTGGTGTTTTCAAAAGGGCTGTTTTAGGCTGTCTAGATCCTGCAGTTTGGACAAAGAGGGCTAGGTCTGAACTGTCATTTTTCTGAGGTCGTGTCTCTTTTTGTCTTTCCCGACCTGTGAAAACCCTTACCATGTACAGGTTGGCATTGTGTCTTCATTCTTCTTTGGCACAGGGTGGGAGATCAGTTTGACAGGCATCTTGGAGCAATTTAACTAGGGGCTGCCCCTCAAGTGGCTACACTCCACTCTCACCATGAGAGTTTAATGAGTCCTGTGCTCATTAAACACAGCAGTGAGGTGAAAACTACTCCTTGGGGAAATGAGGGCATTTTTCAGCCTGGATGGGTGTGTGACTACAGAATTTCTAAAGTCAACTAGGATAGGTAGTATCAGCCAAAACTGAGTAAGTGTACTTGTATTCCCTGAAAGTTTTTGTTTATACTTTTCACAAGCAGATGACAGAGTGAAAATAATTGTTACTGTGGAGAGTTGAAATGGAAATAAATTTAAAGGCTTTTGTGCATATCAAGGGAGTGCTCAGTTTTCCCTTGAGAATGCTGCTGACATGAGACTTTATATGTGACTGTAGCATCATCCATTTCGTGGATTATGAGACATCAGTTTCATACCCACCAGCATATAGAATTGTCAGATGTACTGTTAAAAAATATATGAAAAGACACCCTGGCTCTATAGCAGCTAGAATTGCTAGAGGAGCCACATTGGATTTGCAGCTTCTTTAAGAGGTAATTCCTGTAACCATTTCTTTTTAATAAGCACTATTTAAGATGTAAAATAAAGGAAGAGGTTCAGGAAATTACTGTAGCATGTTAGGCTTTATAGAGTGCTGTAGAGCTTTGTGGTTTACTCATCTGAGTTTCAAATGCATTTGGAGGGTCGGTAGTAGCTGCGTGACCATGGACTCAAAAATTATTGTATTTCTTATATTCAAAATATTGATTCGTGCCTCTTTTTAGCTGAACCAGTCATGTGTTTGAGGATCCTCTATGCACAAACGTTTCAATATGCACTATTGATTTTTCTATGTCTTTGTTTTGGCATGGGACTGATTGTGCCATGATCCCCTTTTGTTGTCCTTCACCACCTGCTCACAACTGTGATTTTCAGGCTGTAGTTATCGTTTCTATTGTGCTGTATCTGTGCTCAGAGCTTTACAGAAAGAGACAGGTTCAAAAATGCTTACAGCTTGAAGTAAACTTCACATAGCACATCGGCCAAAAGCAAACCAAGGTTAGCAGTGAGAGGCTCTGATTTCCAGACTAAGGCTGTAAAGGACCATTATTTTAATCTCTTCTGACTTTCTGCACAAAGCACACAGATTATTTATATTCTTCCTTTTTTTGTGGCTGTATTGGCATCAGGAGGGATAAGTAGAAAAGGGAGTGAACACAGGCTGGGAGATGTTAATTCAAAATATGGTAAGTATGGGGGCAATAAAAACGAGAAGGACAATTAAGGCATGTTAATATATGTACGTAATTACAGCAAGCATGCACAGTATTACGGCTGTTGTTGAAGAACCAACATGTACATGTACCATGGGTCTCAGTTGCTGACATCATGTGAACTGTTGCACTCTGCTATAGATAAAATATCAGTAGCTATCTCACTTTGTTTTGGGCAAATGATATTAGAACTGCTGCTGTCACTGCAATCAGTGTAAGGAGGCTATTTTTATGTGAATTCTGTGCTTTGAGACACTTTGCTTGGCTAATGTCAGCTTTTTTGCTAAAATTATCTCTTCAGGCATTTTCGCTCTCAACATTTTAGTCCTCTCTTTAGCATATAATTCACTTTTTTTCATCATTCTTTGCTTCCGTGAGACTTTTTTTGTGATATATTGGTCTGCATTCATTTGCATTTGTCATTTATAAGCCTAGATTCATAGATATTCTGAGTCTTTTTGGATTTATCTGCACTGGGTCCCATTTATTTGCTGTTCCTTCAAATATTGGAGAAGTGAATACTATTTAGGGCAGTGTGGTGAGTTGTCTCCAGCGGGGATAGCTCAATAGGTTTTTCAGTGCATAATGGTATGCAAATAATACACCTCTGCCTCACATGGGAACAGACTAAAAATCTGCACAAGCTGTCTGTGACCTGAGTAGGCACTGGAATACACCATGTGCTGCTGTAGCATAGTGTCTGGTGTACAAATACCTCAACAGTGGTTCAGGGCTAAGCAATGCTGTGCAATAACTGAATTTAGTATGTGATCCACACACCTTACTGTGTATGGAAGTGTATACCAGCAATGTAGCTGATGTACTCTTGTAATGCAAGCAGTAGGTTTTAATAATAGTCCCCATTAATAAAAGAGATGATGCTTAATGCCTTACACTTGGAACATGCTAATTCATGAGATTGGAAGAGTGCCTTCATGCAAAGTGCAAGATGAAACTGAAAAACAGACAGTCAAATGATAAATAAGCTCCTCCATTACACTGGGTTTATGTTTATGGGGTTTGAAATGTAAAAGTGCCTTTTAAAAATTTTGTTTATTTTTTATTACAGGTTCTAGAGCAATTCAGGAAACAGATGCTACATTTAAAAAAGCTTTGCTGT
>NW_008686090.1:73045-86914 GCF_000695815.1 Acanthisitta chloris | reverse complement strand
CCTGCTAAACTTCATTTTACTTAAATTAACTTGTATTTCCACTGAGGATGGCTTATAGTGAGCACAAAGGGAGGCTTAGTGGTTTAGACTTCCATCAAATAAACTGCATAGCTAAAAAGAGAAGATGCCAAGCCTCACATACTTGTACTTGAAAGTATTGTGTTCTCTCTCATGGGAATTTGAGATTAGAGAAATTATAAAGGCTTTGCATAAAAACAGGGAGTTAGAATTAATTTTTGCTTAAGCAGGGAAGTGTCAAAAGCCTATTATGGTAATTTTTCAATTTTGTCTTAACTATTCACACATTTTAAAATAGTTGTGCAATTGAGTGGAGGCATAATTGATGTGTTGTGGGTTCTTTTTTTTTTCCTTGGGCCATCATAAAACACAGCTTAGGTGCACTTAGGCATGGAAGAAGTAGATGTGCTAATTAAGTAGATGAAAATTTTCATATCATAGTGAGAAAATTTACCTAATGGATTGGAATAGTATTCTAAGAATGGTTCCCCTAGTCTTAATTACATCCAAGTACCAAATATCAATATTATATGAAGACAATTAAACCACAAAATCTTACTGAGAAAGCTTAAGCCCTAGTAGTAGAATTTTGGGGGTGTAGATATGTTCATTATCATGTTCATTATCATTATTATTATAGTAAACAGTAGCAGTAGAAGTCTGTATTTTAAAAAAACTTAAAAACTTATTTTATTCATTGTCTTTTAATGTAAATTAAAAGCTGAAAATATCATGGAATCAAGAGCTACTGGTACATTTATTTTTTTCATCTTTATTGAATTAAAAACATTATAAATCTTGTCTATGTCATAACCTATAAAGTGCTATGGGTAGCAATTCAAAATTTATGGCTTACCTAAAATAAATTTTAGGATTTAGCTAATTAAAGGAAAACTGATTTAGCAAAGCCTTTTAATGGTAAATTAAATTACTTTTTCTTTTAGTAAATACAGTATTTAATGGCAGAAATACTGTTCCAGAGTTGCTTTCAATTTGGTGATCGGGTTTGCTGTTCCATAGGAGGAGTCTTTGGTGGACTAAGCTTTGCATTTGGTATGAAACTTCCTGGCAAATGAAAGTAAGCAATGCTCCTAAGTGGTCTTTGATTAGTAAGACTCTAGTTTTTATATGCAGAGTAAGGTCCTCTCTTCTAGCTTGGCGCCCCCAAATTGTGCCCAACTTGTTTAGAATATTTCTGGCTTTGTCTGTAGCAGAAACTTGTGAAAAGACAGGGATTAGTGGTAATACAAGGCTAAGGTGTATTCTGCTGCAGCACTTCCCCTGATGCTGCTGAATGGCTTCTGCCAAAGTCCATTGCCAGTGTCCCCTAACTTGTCCCTTAGGGTGGTTGGATTCCTCCCTCAGCCCATCTCTCCCCAAAGCTGTGTTTGGGAACTACCCAACTGAAAGTACAATGTGGTCATACAGTTTTATGGCTGTTAAATTAGTTCTCTAGTTTACAAGTTTCTGGTGTGTTGTATCTGTGTCCCTGGAATAATAATGCCAGGAATAATAAAGCCAGGTACGTGTGTGGAGTAGAGGGAAAGCAGGGGATGCTGTAAGATCCTTAGGCAAAGGACAATGTATTTCTTAGCCTTTATTACTTATTTTATTGCTTAATACTGCAAAACATTAGTGTGTGTGTAAGCACATGTGGAATTTGAGTGTAAGGATAAATTCTTGACTTCGTTTGTGTTACCTGTCAGTAAATACATGCAAGATCAGGACCTTTCTATATAAAGCAGATTACTGAAGTATGTTATGGTAGGTTGTCCAAGAAGCAAGATTTAATTCCGTTTTCTGGTGTCTGTTCAGTGTTCTGTAACGTTTTCATTTCTCACATAACCTTGTACAGTTTTTATTAATCATTACTTTTTTATTGTTTGCACATGAGAGCTTCCCTGATAGACAGTATTTATTTAAATGGTATTTCAGTGAGTAGTAAAATTAGCAGTAAGAGTTTTGCTAGATTTTTTTCTTCATTCTACTGTATTTCTTCTGAGCTTATGCAGCATAAAAAGTAGCTGTTACCAATAAGCTCACATTGATAAGGAAAAAATATAAATGTTATCCATCCTGACATATTTTGCAGTTCTGTGATGGCAGATACCTTTCTGAACACTTTTCCTCAGGGGAAGGCACTGTTAGCTCCAAATATATTCACATATTTATCCCACTTAACCATGTAATCCTAGGTGTTATTGGTGATTTTTTTGTGTTAAGTTAATTATATTTTGTTTACTCTTCAGTAGCATGCTGTGCAGAGCACAGCAATGTAACTCACAAGCCCTTGACAGGACTGATGAATGGCCAGAGATAGAGATATTGGCAGGCTGTTCTCTAGTGCTCTGTCTAGAATTGTTTTCCTAAATAATTCAGAGGGTTGAAATTTGATGAAATCATTTCCATTTGAAGAATGAATGGAAGGTGTAAATGAATGAAGACTCCAGTAATGGAGCAGTTGTGTTCATACTGTTGGACAGACAAGACAGCATCCCACATCATCATTTCTGTGCAAATTGGTTGCATGAGCCTGTGATTCAGCTTTGTGCAAGTGATGCCTTGTGCAGTGCCTGGCTTTCCTCTTCAGTGTGTGTTACCCTGCCATAGCCAGCCCTCCCCTCCCCTTGGCCTCTGCCCAGGATGAGAGGCCTCGTGCATTGACAGCTCTCTCCTGTGCTTCAGTGTTCTTGTACCTGTGAATTAGCAAGTGATTGTGTATTTTCAAGAGTGCTTAACAGCCAAGCCCATCTACAAATATATGGCTGACAAATGGGTGATGAGTGGTCCTTGCAGGGGTCCCAGTGACAGCAGGACATCAGTAGGGCAGTAACCTATGGTTAGTGTAGATGCTAGGGGGAAAGGGGCTACACGAGACCATCTGTGGTTTTATCATTTTTAAAGACTTACACTTCAGAAAGATGTTGATTCAGTACATGTTACGTATGGTGGTCTGTGAGGGTGTTGGGAGGGGGTGTACCCATCCTCACTCATTCTTCCAGAGACATGGTCTTTGTGAGCCCTGTGTAGTATTCAGCTGACAACCCATGTTATGCAAATTTGTGTGGAAACAGTGGGTATTTATGATACCCCAAATCTGACTTCCTTTCTCAGTGTCAGCTGCCTACCAAAGCTCTTACGGACGTGCTCTCTGGGACTCCTTGTCCTTTGGCATACTGAGTGTAACACAAATGGCTTTCTGGTGTAGGTGTAATTATAAGTGTGTGTATGGTTGCTGTATCCATGCTTTATGATTTCTTTTCAAGGTTCTATAGCAGCTAGAGTAGCCAAAAGTATTGGCTTGATATTTCAGAATAGTTCTTTTTCCCTTTCCTCTCTGCTCCAGTAAGAGAGTACAGACAACATAAACTTGGATAAGAACACTCATTTGCCTTATGAGTACAGAACTACTGAATACAGTATTACCTTTAAAAGCTGCTGGTGGTGAACAAACTGATCTGTCATCAGCTGTAACACACTGGTTTCTTACTGAAAATGGAAATGGATTGCCATAAAAACACAGCCCTACTTGATCTTGCTCTTATAACTAAGGTGGCATCTTTTGCCTCAGCCCTGTTTCTTCCTCCATTCATTTTTGGCATGCCTGCCTCTTAAATGTAATGCTGTTTAAAGATGTGCAAACTGGAGCTAGAAAATGTGGAGGTTAACTGCACACACATATAATGCAGCACACAGCTTAGGGTAAAGGAGAACCGTATAAATTATAGCTGTAGAGATTTGAGAAGTGAGCAATAAAAACTGTGTGAATAAGGAATATTTATTTGGATTTTAAATGTAGCTGTTGAAATATTTGATTAGATCTTGTACTCAATATGGCATATTGAATGTAAGATCTAATGTAGTCTAACATCTGTTGTTAATACAGCCTGTCACCTGGAAATAAATTAATAGATACTCATGGGATATCCAGAAAAAGTGTGGTTAGAAGCATCACTACTGCTTTGAAATGAACAGCATAATATTTTATGAACATCATGGTTTCTCCATATAAACACAAGAAACTTTGTTTGAATTTGAATGATCAAAATTACACTTAGTCATGAAAGTTCTAAGCATACAATTAATTTTATGAGGTTAAGAAAAAAAAACATGCCTCAAAGCATACTGATTTAAAAGCATTTGGGTGGACTCACCTTGTGGTCCAGAGAGATGCGAAGGGAAATCCAAGTCAGAGTTCCTAGGAGGAAGCAGGAGTGCTGTGCTCCTTGGAAGGGTTGGGCTGGATCAGGCTGGTACTTGGCATAAAAATCCCAGAGTGAAACAGGTGGGAGCCTGTGCGTGCACATCCTGTCCTGGCTCTGCAGAGCTGAGGGGTTGGCTCTGGTCTGGTCCCACTGGCAGCACAGCATTGCATTTGTATGAACAAGACCTGCACAGCAGAAGACTTTGAGATAATCTTTTCCCAGGGGAAGGTGAGCAGTGCTTGCTTTTAGAAAAATAGTGTTCTGAGAATAACTTGGCCCTATTTACACAACTGTATTTTTGTGAATAGAAAATATCTTTGTCCCTGGAGCAGCCTCCACATACCCTTTTCACCTCCTTTGTTCTTTGCAGCTGCTGTTTCTGTCTGCTTAACCCAAAGTTTTGGTAGCAACAAGTGAGATGCTTTTATATCTGATCATTTTTAGAGGTTCCTCTCTGCTGAGGTCTGCCTCACCAGTGTGTGTTTTTGCTATTTTCTGATCCCCTCCAGTGTAAGGACCTCCAGAATTTTATCATTCTGTTTGTGGCTTGGCACTGAGTACTGAATGCCTTTAAGTCTTGTTTTTCCTAATAATCCTCCTCTTGCTTAATTAAATATAAGCATATTAAAAAAGAAGGATGTTTCTCAAAGTAGCAGTGACTGAGTTTTGAATACCAAGTGTACTTAATTAAGCTGCTCATCTGGTATTTTTGCATGCTTCAGCTGGCATGAAGCTTTGTGTTTGCAAATGTAATTCATATATTTGCTGTCGACTTAGGTGTCCTTTTGTGAAAAATCATGATCATGGCTTCATATAAGCATATGAATTTGATTAAAATGTAAAGAACAGTTTGCTTAACATACCTTAGATAGATGTAGTTGGACTTTTTTTTTTCCTAAATATAGCTTTATACTGTGACTTTTCTCATCGACTCCCTAAAGCAGTGTGAGATCCATCATGTAGCAGAGTGTTAGCAGAGCAGGTAAGAGCTTGGCCCTTATACCTTGGCCGTGCCAGTGTGTCAAGGACGGGTAGGAATGGTTACTGCTGCCAGAACAGAGATGTGTGTGTTTGCTTGGAGTGTAGCAAAACACACCTCTGGGTTTGGAGGCTCCCGAGTGCAGCCCTGCTGTGTTTGCCAGGTGGGCATCATTCATCTGAGCACTGGCTTTTCTGGGAATTCAGCTGCCCTGGGTCCCAGGTGCTGGGAAGGCTCCCTTAGATTAGAAGTTGTATATTATGCATTGCCTTACAAGCTGGAAGATTAATGAATAACTGTTAAACCACTAAAAGCACTTTACAGTACTATGAAATGCTGAGAGATAACACTGAAAGTAGACAATAATAAGTAGAAGCTCATTTTTAAAAAGCCTTATAGATTGTGTATTTGAGAAGGAAATGAAAAAGTAAAGCTTTCCTAACAGTATTGATGTTTCTATTATGGTGATTATACAAAGTAAATATTAAAAATGCAGTTGTTGGTATTATGTTCATTTAGTTTAGATGCTGTTCTTTCCCATACTCTTTGTGAGTTTTTGTTGTTGATGACTGAACTTCTTTCATTATTTTATTAATATTGGAGATATCAGTAATCATGGCACTGTGGTTAATAAATACAAACTGGGAGATTAGACAAAAGTGCTTTAAATTGTTTTGCAGATTAACAGGCACCATTTCTGCTGAAGTCCTCTTAGGACTTTAATCTTGCTGTGGGCACAGAAAGGATTAAACTATTACTAGATGGCTGGAGTTATTTGATTTTCCCCAGCCCCCTGTGAGGACCCCAAAATCCAAACTGTACCCAATAAATTAAAGTGCAGACTTGTTGAAAAGCTTTGATGACATACTTTATTGTGTGATTTGTTTGTGACACATGTAAATTCATTCTGAAATTAAACTTTGTTATGTGCTTTGTTGTAAGAATTGAAAGGATTACCCAGTTTGAAATTCTAAATTGCGAGTAAAGCTGAGTTGTTATGGAATACCTCTAGGAAATGCATAGTGTGCTGTTGGCACAGGGCACGGTGTAGCAGAATTTAGCTTTTCCCAGGAGTTCCTTTCAGTTTGAGATCAGAGATGAGAAGCAGGCAGGTGGGTTCAGGTTTGGGTCTGAGGTTGGCATTGAATTTCAAAGAACCTAGCATAAAATTTGGTATCTTGAGAAACAAGAAAAGGAAACTTTTAGTACTGCAGTGGAAGAAATAGAAACATTAGTTTAAATGGAGAGTGACAAAGAAAACTTGGAAATTTATACCTCAGACTACATAAAATTCACCCCAAGGAGTGCAAGCACTGTGCAGACAAGTGTGCTCCACTTCCCTGCAAGTGCCTGCTCACCCCCAGGACTGGTAGAGGTGGAGAACCCCCCAGAGGGGTGTGCACAGACTTTCCCCCATGCTGGAGCTGCTGCTCTCTGCCAGGCACCTCCAGAACCCTCACTAATGCTTTATACCACGTGTGCTGCACTAAATAGGCCAAAACTGGGTCTAGGGCACTCAGCACTGAAACTGCAGAGGGAATTAAGCAGGGATTAATTTGAAATCCGATAGCTGCCACTTTAATGGACTCGTTGGCACACGGCGCTTCTAATGTGTTGGTTTTGTACAGTTGCATAGGGATATATTGCAGTCATGGAACAAACACACACCATCTGCCTCAGGTTGGGGAGAGCATCCCCTGTAACAAGGACGATGTGCACATTCATTTTTAAGCTTTTGCCCCCTTTCTTAAAGCCCTGCTTGGAAAAAGATGCTGGGGGAGATTGAAGAATTCGTGTATCCCTTTTCCATTTGGGAATTACTATATTCCTGACTGTATGCACTGCTTTCTGTGCCTCCACTATCAAATATGGATTCTGAGTTTAACCCAAAGCTTTCTGTACCAGTATTTTTGTCCTTACTGAGGACAGTAAGGCAAAGGGAGTTTGTTGGAAGTCTGCTGGATTATAATGATGTATTTCACGTGGTGTTTTTCACATGAAATGTTAATACATGATGTTTTAAATATTACTTCTGTTCTGATGTAACATTTTAAAATTAAACCATTCTTAAACTAATTGCCACTTCAGCTTTAATACTTTTTTATAATTTTTTGCTTAAAGCTCATTTTAATTGGAGTAACACATATTGCATGTTTTATGAAACACCTTCATTGAAAGTCTTGGATACTTTCCATTCAGATCCCTACAGACCCATCCAGTTTGAAAATACACTGTTTTATCCTCTCCTTAATTACAGTACTTGGAGCAACTCTGTTAACTCTTTTTAAGTTCCACAGGATAATGAGTCCACCAGAACTAGAGAGCATACAACAGAAAACTGTTCACAGGAGGAAGCTTGCTGTTGCTTAGCTACCTATCTTTTTAATTTGGAATCTCCAGCAATTCGATAATGATTAGCCCTTGAGCTGCTAAATGTATTTGCTCATGACAGATTATACCATTTTGTATGTGCATTTCACCTGTGTGACTGCAGTTATTGTAGGGATAAAGAAGGCGTTTGCAGTGGGGTTGTATTGTGGTGTAAATCACGAAACCTACAAAAGCAGTTCTTAGGTGGGTACTACAACAATGAAACTTAGAATAACTTGGGTGAAAAGCCTCTGCTCCTCCAGGTCAGTACCAGGTATGAAAAAGTCTTGTGTAATTTGCAGGTAGTGCAGCCAATCTGTAGTCTTTTAATAGTACACATTCTCACATCCATTTGGACATAATAAAGCTACATAATTAATTGCAAATCAAAACACTGTGACATTTAACATTTTTTGGTCCATTTAGCATTTTCTCGCAAGTGAAAAAGTGTCTGACTTTAAAAATTGCCTGACTCACAGAAATAGGCTGGAATAAGACTCTGAGCTAGGCAATGTTCATAGGAGAACTACTGAATGATTTAATTTTTTTAGGAATCTGTGAAAAAAATTATTTTCACAAATGCTTTCTGATTGATTCGAAATTGATATAAAGGGACAGTTTTTCTAGGCATTGCTTGTGGCTGCAGAATTGGTATAAGCTTAGAAAGAAATTCTGTCTTTTCTAAACCTTTTTCCAGTGTGTAGATCTAAAATGGAAACTTTCTCATTTGCTATTGAAGTGATTCTTTCTCACTTTAATAGTCTTTCCCATTGTGAGAAATCTCTGTGACTTTTCCCCGCTCATCTGCACAAAATAGGCAAAGCAGCTTCTGCAGCAGCACAGCTGAGGCTCACGTGTGTTTACAGAAGGACATCTCATCCCTCCTCAGCCTCCAGCTCCACTGTGCAGTGCTGCTGGCACAGCTGTGACAGCTCCGAGTGATGCCACGTCCCCTCACTGACACAGGTACCAGCAGCACTCCTGGCACTGACAGAGCTGTGCCAAGGGGAAGGAACTCTTGGGTCTGCAGCTACAGCAGAACAGCTGAAAGCTCTGCCAACCTGTGTGACTAGTGCAGTTTGCTGACAATTTATGGAACTCCATCTCCCATGCAGATGGATGTGATTCACAGGTGCAAAATGCAGCTCCTCATACAGGAACTTGAGTGCTGTTTGCTGCTGAGCCAACGTTCCCTCCTGGACAGAGATTTGTTATTGAAGTTTTCTGTTTTATATTGGTTATGATTTTAAAAGGATGAACTTGTTAGTTTGACAGCTAATTACATTTTTAATTCAGTGATGAACTTCATTTGGAATCTATGAGCAAGTTAATGTGAGGAAAATTAGGTCTTGCAGCTCTTACAGGTTACTTTGTAGGCTTAAATGTGAATCTGTGTAATCCTGTTTTAGGCATTCATAAGGTTTTGATGTCTGTGTGCCCCTAGTGGAAAATGCTGGCATATTTCAATATGATTTTGTGCTCAATTAACCTCTCTATTGACTTACAGATATTTGAGTTGCATCTTTTTGCCCTTTTGTTGTGGTTTAATGTTTATGTGTAGATTTCAGTTTCTGGGTCTATAAATCTTTCATATTAAGATGATTTATTTTTAAGATTACTGAGTATGTAGCTCTTGTATAGCCTCATATGATTTTTGTCATGTCTTCATGGTTTTAATCCTTTACATTTGAACATTGCATCCCATGACTTTAAACCAGCTATATGTATGTCCTTGATTTCCCAGTGCAGTGCCACTGCTGCACTGGCCTCTGTTTCCTTGTAGAATTCAGTAGAGACTTCAGTACATGACATGACAAAATGTAAAACTATACTCATAGATCACCTTATAAATATTTATTCCTATAAATTCTTTAAAGAAATTAAATTACGTGTTCTATACAAAATAGGAGAGAGAGGCTTTTAGTGTCACTGACTGCAAATTGAAGTCATTTGTCTAGAAGGGTCAGGTGCCACTTTGTGGTAAGATACTTGTCTGAGATCCAAGAAGGGAAAGATTGATAGTACAAAGAGATTGATGGAACAGGCACTGCAATATGCATACGAAGTTACGGGTTAATTAGAAGGATTTAAACAAGAAAGTCCCTTTGTGTGGAGAAGTGTCTTGTGCTGTTACTCAGAAGCAAGGTGTGCTGGCAGCCTTTTGAACAGCAGAGTTGATTTTCAGAGGTGTTTGTGTGGTTGTGAAGGTGGCAGATCACCAGCAGCACACGCTGCAGCCGATGAGTGCTGCTCAGGGAATTGAGCAGTTTGCACATAGAGACACTCACTCTGCTCACATCTTTGGGTTTGTTGTTGATGTAAATTACAATGCTGCTTCTGTGATTCCTGTATCAGAGCAAAATCATTAATATTTCAGACTGCCAAGTTCTTCAGGTGTCTCTGGTGATGTGGCTGTTTGTTCGAATTTTTAATTGCAGGCATTGGGCTTAAAGAAAAATCCTAAAGCTAAAGCTATGAGATTTAGAAAATGGGATTTGAGCAATCAACATTGTTTCTGTGTTGATAGGAAAGCTGTTTTGAAAGAACAGATGCTGCAAACTGTTCCTTATTGCATTCAAGTTCACCACCCTCCTGGTACATTTAGCAGAGAACAACAAGCTTCCGTACCCAGATTCACACTGAATTGAAACAGCATCACCTTTTTAATGGTTACTCATGTGGCAGAAAGAGAACTTTAAATTTGACTTCAATGCAACTAAACCAAACTACTCTGTGCCCCTTGTGTCTCATTCTGTAGAAGCACAAAATGATACAAATCTTTCAGTAAGACAGGAATAAAAACCACAGCAAGAGCTTCAGTATTTATTATGGTAATAGTAAATCATCTCTGTCTGCTTAGAAGATCTGTAAAATATACCTGCTGGGGGCGAGAGTAGGCACCAGTATGAGGGACTGAGTTGTACTTCTAAATGCTGTAATTCTGATGTTTTTGTCATTATATTCTTAATGATAATTTTGTATTCACCTTATTCTTAGCTCCAGAGATAGATCTTGGGGCAATTACTTACCTTCTGCAATCCGTTTCTCCATTCAGTGACCGTGGAGTATCTGAAATTTTTTAAATAAGAGGAGAAAGAGGACGGGCAAGTTTTATCTTGTCTAACTGCTAAGTGTGAGATAGAAAAGGCCTTAAATTACTTTTTACTGATGATGAAACCTTTGTTGAAGGGGGACAGATACTTGAATTGCAGAATATATTTCTCCATTAAGGAAAGGCAGTTAGACTCAACGAGGCCCTTGGGAAATGTGACTGACGTTAAAAACAATCCTATTTTGTTTTATGACATTCCTGTAATAACGAATCTTCATGTCTTATGTGGTCAGATGTGTGTTTATTCACATAATTCTGAGTACAAAAGGAGCTGGAGAAAACAGGTAGTGGAAAACCAGTGTATTTCTCTTTCACATTTTCACTTGTAGGAGCTGTTTTTTATACTTACAGCATTTGTTCTATGTATAAGAAAATCTGTCCAAACAAATGAGTTTGAACATGTCCCATGATACTGACACACACTGTCACAGTGGTGTCTCAGGCACAGTTCTAGTGGCTGTTGTGTGGTACTTAACCTCCAGCCTGAGTGACAGGCTGCCTCCCATTAGCCTCTCCACCACATCACGAAGGAAGATGCTTCTGCTTTATGAAGAAATACATCTTATTGGTATTTTTCTCTACTGCAAGGATTATTTTTCTGCACTTGATAAACACAGTCCTCTGCTTAATGTGATTTTTCTTTTTTTTTTTTTCAGAAACCAAAACAAAAGGATTGGCATCCTCCTGGAGGATTTATTTTAGGACTTTGGGCATTGATCATCATGGTTTTCTTCAAAACATATGGAATCAAGCACATGAAACATGTCTTCTGAACTGGAGCAAGCAAGATGTTTGTATTGGCTGCTACTTTGGGTATCACGGGTGTTCTGTCTATGTGGGTTATGGTTGTGGTGAAAAACCATGCAAAGGTGTCACTTCTAAAGGTTCTCACTTCTAAAAGTCATCTCTTCGACCTCTTTTTCTGAAAAGATTCCAACAAATGGTTTTTATATTACTGTTATGTTACTTTGTCTTATTTTAAACACATTTTAATGCTGTTCTTAGCATTTTTTCTTTCTGGTTAAACTTAGAAAGAGGCAGGACCTAAACCCAGGAACAGAATTTCTGAGGTAACTTCTGAATTGTAAATGGGCAAATTCCTTCCCCTGTACTTCAAAGTAAATCTTAGAAGTAGTCACCTATCATTAAAGAAGTAGATATTGTGCAGAACATTATTTAAGATGTCATTTGATCAATAAAAACTTAGGCCACTTTGCAGACTTTGGCATGACGTATTGAAAGCTTTCTTCACAAAAATAAAAATTCTCTAGAATATATTGATTTTTTCTTATTCTTTTTTCTTTCCTATTAAATACAACCCTTAGATCAGTCCTTTCACCTGAGGCAGTTTTGAGTCTGAGTTTCTGTAAGTTGGTGAAAGAGGAAAAAAATTATGTCCTTGCTGAATCTACTTCAAAAAAATGCTGAAAAAAGTGAAATGACTTCGCCATGTCCATTAGAAACTCTTCATAGGTGGTGTATTTTCACTGCATACAATATGGAGTTGGATGCTTTCAGGATTTTCTGTGCACTGGATTTTTGCAGAGAAGAAAATTGACTCTGGCATCAGGATGAAAAATGTTGTAAATTGTACTATTGTATTCCATAGTTTCTGAGCCCTTGGAAAATGAGCTTCATCGCTTGGGTTTTGTAAATTCTGGTTTGGCATATTGATTTGTTCTTCTTGGACATTTACTGATGAATGTATGCTAAAAGGATTTTGTCTGTATAATATATTGATACGAGTGGAGAGAAGAGCAAATTTGTGCATGTATAGAAACAAGTGTCTGTCAGCAAGGAGAAGCTTTTGCACTGTGCTTTTGGAACCTGCTCTCGACCTCAATCACAATAAAGCTTACATGGTGCACCTGTGGTGTAAGTACTTGGTACATATCCCTAGGAATTATTAGGAGTGATTTGTAATCACACATAATATCAGAGCCAATCTGTTTTGCTTAGAATATGGTTTTGAGCATTTTCATATTGCACATCAGATACGGATGTGAGTGCATAAACATTTTTGTCCTTTTTTCTTCTCTTTCATTGTGGTCGTGGCATCATAGCCGTAGGTTAGGGAGGCAGATGTGTCAGGGCTGTGTGTGTGCTGGCTGGGAGCTCTGTGGAGAGGGCAGACATTGAGGCTTCAGCTGATTCTGAGGGCTGATGCCACAGAACAGTAAAACCAGCAATGTGGTACATCTCTTGAATATTAAAGCCTGATTTTTTTTTCTCCATATATCTTATAGGTTTGGAGAGGATAAAGGTACAAAATAGTCCATTATCAGGAGGTAAACACTTACCTGCTGCACCTCTTTGTTGGAATTCTTGGTGAAGGGCAAGAGTTGTTTTCAGTAGCATGTGGAAAGCACCAGGAATTAGGGATTAAAACAAAAGCATTCCTACATCACTGTCCTTATGGTTCTGCAAACTGATATTGTGTGGTAGATAATACTAGAGATTATTCCCAGTTTGCTGGTAACTGGGGCGCAGATACCTCCTGCCAACAACAGTACAACTTAATGTGAAAGGGAAAAGCTCTGTTTGTTGAGTGCACCTGAGCAGCATTCCTAGTGCTGAATCTCTGGATCTCTTCACAGTGTGTTGGGGTTTGGGGTTATGTTTTTGGGTAGTATCCTTCAAAAAGCCATGACTTCAAATGCGAAATCTGATATAATGGTGACTTTTCTTAAAATCGGAAAACCTTTTCTTTTCCTTCTCAGCAATTTCTAATGCAACAATCAAGTAAGATCTGTCGTAGACAGACTGTCCTACAGAATTCCTTAGAGGATTTGCTTAACTTTCCTTTCTTAATCCAATTTTGTATATTATTTTTCAGTTGTAGTGAATGTTTTTATCCAAATAGTTATTTTACAGGCAAGTTTTGTCACCCTGTAAGAAGTGGCTAAAGTGAAGCTGATGGAGCTTTGTGCCTTGCTTCAGTTGCAGTTACACTTATTCAGACTCTGTCCTACAGAATTCCTTAGAGGATTTGCTTAACTTTCCTTTCTTAATCCAATTTTGTATATTATTTTTCAGTTGTAGTGAATGTTTTTATCCAAATAGTTATTTTACAGGCAAGTTTTGTCACCCTGTAAGAAGTGGCTAAAGTGAAGCTGATGGAGCTTTGTGCCTTGCTTCAGTTGCAGTTACACTTATTCAGACTCCTCAGGCCTTATTTTTCTCTT
>NW_008686090.1:36564-73015 GCF_000695815.1 Acanthisitta chloris | reverse complement strand
GAAAGTGATAGAAACATCTACAGAACTCAGCTGAATTTTGTCAGTAGGAGAAGATACCAAAGATTTTGTCTTTTTAAAAGCTTATCTGCTTGGGGAAAAGGAGGCAATTAGGTGGGTTATTAAAATGCAATTTATGAATAGAGGCACTCAGTAAGTGTGCCTGTGAAGGTGAATAAATTGAAGGTAGAACAACAGTTTGACTGGAATGCAGCAAACTGTGCTTCAGGCATTTCTAACATTTTTGTATGCACAGAGTGAGGAGTTGAAATGGATCATTCTCAGAGACACCATAAAGTTGCTTGTGCTACACTTATGACAGCATAGAAAATACTGTCTCATAACTTTTATTCCTTGAGTAGTTACAGTCTGAAAGCAGAATTGTCTGCAAATGTGGTTTTTTATATATTTTTTTTTAATGTAAAGTTAGTAATCTTTTCATTTTCCCTGAGAACCCTTCAAACTAAATTTGGAGTCTGAGCCCTGGGAACCAGCCAGGTCACCCTCTCTGACAAACCACTTGTGTTTTGCAGACCAGACAGTGGTGCTTCCACAGTAGAGACACTTTCTCTGATGTGCACAGATGATCATTTTAATGGAATTCAGAAGACAAGCCAGATGGCAGTTTCTTGATGTTTCTTTGCATAGAAACTTCTAGAGCAGAATTAAATTTCAGCATTTTGTCAGTCTACATACACAGGTCTGTGACCCAAGCATGCTCATGCTTGCAAAATTTTGTGCATTCATGTCTGCACCTGTGCTGTGTCATTGCACTGACAGCTCCTGCAATGGGGTTTTAAGACATTGTTTAGAACACTCATGGATGATAAAAATCTAAGTTGATCAGTTTTTCAGCTGTCTTTCAGGCTCATACGTTGAAATGCATTGCTACTGCTGAACTGCATGGTAAGTTACCAGGAGGGTTGTACTCACATACACATTCTCCTGTCTCTGAGCTTCATTGGTTCCTGAACTGTCTGTGACCATGCCCAAACATTGACACAAATGTATGGCTCTCAGCTACCCTTCCATAACAGACTGAAAAGTGAGATTCCTGCAGAAATCAGTGGAGAAAGAAGCCTGAGCAGCAATGAGGCAAACACTGTTTCTTGGTCTATGCTAGCTGAATATTCTCATATTTATGTGACTGTTCTCTTTGCAAGTGTCAGAGACTGTTCAGAAGTATCTTTACAAACATCATTAGCAATAGTGTGTCTCTTCCAGAGAGTGGAATTTTTGGGGTTGTTTTTCTACCCTAAAAGCTGGTCTTGTTTTTTAACTACAGAAAAGCAAATATAATCTGATTCTTATACTCTTTCTGTGTGTCTGCACATTGAGCCCATTTTTGTCTCTTGTTTCAGCAGTCAGGGTGTCCATTCTTGGTTACCACATCCACAGAATGTACTGGAAGTAAATGGATCTTGTGGTCTAATCTGCCTTCAGATGGGCATGATTGCATGCTGAAGCAGAGCTCAGTTGCACTAAATCAGTGATTTGTCAAGAAGCTAAGACCAGGCTCAGCTGTGAATTTATTATGGCTGGAGAGGATTTGCAAAGTGGTAAGGACAGGGAGGTGTTGCACTGTGTTCCTATAAAGAGGGATTTGAAGGACCAACTGTCCTGCTGAGGCAGGACAAGGGAAACATGCAGTCCTGGCAATCCTCATACCAACAGCATGTCAGTCAAGGCTGTTTTGAAGCCTGAGAGCTGCTTCTCTCTCTTCTCTGATAGATGCTTAGAGGGAAGGGGTAAAAAGAACTTTCTTGTCTGAAGGTTTCCAAAAACTGAGCTTATTATCCTTTGAGTATAGATGGGACAGCCATTGCTACTGAGACATGACTTTCCACTCTGTCTGCTCTAGCCTGAGTTTGATCTTCATGTTCCAGGAGAATATAGCTAGATGGCACAGACAAGCCACTTTTAGATTCCCCTCACCCCATCCCGCAGTGTTTTTCCAGTTATTTTTATATTCTTGTTTCCTTGCCACCTTTGAGGTATTTGGGGTAAAAGTCACTTACTTTCCTGTGAGATTTACCTGAAAAATACAGCAGAACAAGACCCAGGTAAGCTCCTCCAGAAGAGATTTATCAGTTTACAGTTCTGTTCATGTGTATGAATGTATGTGGCAGTGCCATTGTGTGTTCTGGATTGACCCAGGGCTGCCTGTCAGCTAACCCGGATCCCTTGTAGTTCCAAAGCTGTAACTTGGTCTTAGTTTCTTAACCTCCCCTTTCCTCAGTTTCCTTACCCAGGAATAAAGAGTTAACTTGTATTTCTGAGGTGCTTCAGTGCTTTGGATGGAAGGTTTTCTCCAAGTGCATTGTGGTTTTGTTTTGTACCATGGTGCTGTCAGCTGGGCATCCTGCAGCCATCGTGCAAACATAACAATGGTGATGTTTTTCTGCTCTTAGTTGCAGAGAGAATTTTTTTTTTATAATTCTCAATTTTTTTCACATATCACAGCATAAGAGCTATGGTTCTTTAGATGAAAAATCGCTGCTCTGACGAAGCCAAGCGTAAAAGCCTAAGGTATGTAAGGAGTTCAGAACTAAAGTAACATAGATCTTAAAATTGCTGATGTCTGTAAACACTGTTTTGCATCAGCTTTTAATATGTGAAATGATGTGCTGCAGATCATGAATCGATCAAATTATAGTGAAGAGTGTGAGATGACAGCATGAAGCAGGGAATGGCAGCAATGCCTACTTTGTACTACTTATCCCTGGGCTGACAGCATTTTCTATCATAAATCTGTTTGGTTTATAAGTAGGTCACAAAACCTTACTTCAGGCTGAAATGCAGCAGGATATTCTGTGGTTCCAAAGTTGTGCTTTTATAGATGAATACATCAGTAATTTGTTAATTAAAATCGCAGCATTTTAACAATTATTTACATTTCTTTTGCACTCTTATTTATAACTGGTGCTTTTTGGACTCAATTTATGTTCCATGATGTGTGTGATCTATTTAAAACTTACTGTCTCCTTGACTTCATCACATGGAATGTGATTTTATATATACAGGTGTGACTTACTCCTAGAAAATACTCCTTCATACTTTTTGTAATTGGATGAGGGACCTTGATGAAACTTCACAGGAGACTGATGAGACTAAAGTCAGTTTGGGTTTGTTTTGTTTAAAAGACTGGATGTGTATGGGGGTTACAAGAACAGTTATTAACACAAACTGAAGGAGGAGGAAGTTGAAATCCTTAGCTTCACTCTGTTAGGAGATTTAGTGTCAGTTTATCCCATGTTTCTTCTTCATATTTTAATGCTTCACCTAATGTACTTGACACTGACCAGTCTTGCAGACAGGAAACAAGCATGTGAACACAACAGAGTCTGACAAGTCCCCATGTTTTTACTGAATACTAGAAGTAGACCAGTGTAATCTATCTTTAAATGATCTGGTTTTAACACTAACATAACTAAACATGTAGTATACACATCCTGCAGCCCTTGATTAATGTAAAAAAAAAAAGCTCTAGTTTAGAATGACAAGATCTTTTTATTGTTATATCACTAATAAAACAAGAATGGTAGCATCAGAGGACCTACTGTGATCTGTACCATCTCTTGCAGTCACATTAGAAATGATCTGTAAATCAATTTGACAGATTTCATCAATTTGAAGACTATATGCTGGATACATGCCCTGGTACACATGTTGAAAGGCATGTTCAAATTACCATTAGTTCAAAATCCATTCTGTTTTGTGTAGAATGCAGTGAAATCAAGTGGAAGGAATAAAACACCATCAGTGAAAGAGGGGGGTAAACACCAGCTGACAAGAGACAGGTTACAAGCAATTGGCATTGTTTGTTTGCCAAGTAGTGTGTACCAGGAAGAACACCAAAATAAAGCTTTTAAGGCAAAATAGGTCATCATTTCTTACTTTTTGACAATAGGGAGGGCTGCAGCAGGACAGTGGCTCTTGGAGGCTGCACTTCAGGTCAGGCAGTGTTCCAGGGGTAACACTGTGTCCCCTGACAGGGCAGTTCACTTTGGCCCCAGAGAATCGAGGTGTCTATCGGCAGTTGCAGCTATTGCTGTCCAGTGTTGGAAAGAGGAAGACCGTGGGTTATATGGGGGTTTAAATGATGAGTTTGGTCCCAGTTCTACATATCACCTCTGAGGTTCAGCTTCTTGGATTTACATGTTTTAAGGTAGTATCTTTGTTCTAGCTTTCGTATTTGTCTAATGAGAGACACCTTTCGTCACCTGAGCTATGTTTCATGCAATAGTTACTGACTGCTTTGAAGAATTAAAGATGTGACATTTGTGAAGCAAAAGGAAAAATGATACTGTAACTGAAATCTTCTTTATTCACAAGCCAAATGTAACCCAGTGATTCCCACTGTGAGATGCCATACACAGCACGAGCATTGTCCTTCCCCTTGGCTCGCAGGGACTCGCCATGCACATACAGGTACTTCTTGGGAAAAATGCAAAGTTTAACTCTGCTCCTCTCAAGAGGACAATTTTGTACTCATAGAACTCTTTTCACATCCCAGCTTCCATGAGATTCAGAATCTCAGAACAGTGGAAAGCAGAGATTTTTGCAGGTGCAGTGTTGTGATCTTTTTGGCTAACATGCCTGGGATTGTAGTTCCTGGTAGTTTAACTTCTTCATTTCAGAAATTTGGTCATGTTCTTTCAAGCAGTTGTACCCTGGTTCATAGTCTATTGCCTTAGGAGAGTTGCTGTCAGCCTCTTGCAGGAATACAGGAGGCAAAACAGAGCACAACCTGTCCAGCCTTAGCCTGGTGTCTTCACTGAGAAGTTTGCTGCCATAGCCAGTGGGGCCTGGGGTTTTGGGATTTTTTTTAAGATAAATTTTGTTGCCCTCCTTCCTCCCACCCCTGCTTAAAAAAGAGCAGCTTGATAGCACAGCAGCAAATGCACATTAATATCAAACAGAATTTTCAGAATTTTCATATTAACATGAGATATCAGAATGTAAAGTGAGCTGGATCTGCACATGGGACCATTCTTGCTGTTAAAGGCTTTAGGCTGGAACAGAGCCCAAATTGTTTTGAAGAAATGCAACATTTCCCAATCAAATATTAATTACATGCGATACAGAATTATATTTTTCAAACAAATTTTATAAATAAAAAGCTAGGCCTTTCAAACCATCAGCAATAGTCATTTTGGATTTGAAAGACTATGAAAGATAAGCAACCACATAACTGTGAATTAGAAAAATACTGGCCTAGGTTGCATAAAAACCTCCATTAAATAAATACTGTAAGTTTTCACTATGAAAATTCAGTGGTACTGTACTTTAAAAAGCCTTAATGAATTAACCATCCGTTAATGATACTCGAGTTGCTTTTCACAAATCACACACACATACAGACATCAGATGGCCCAAAAAGGTGATGTACTGGGTTAATACACACTTCAAAAGTACTCTTGGTATGTGCTGCTCCTCCATCACAGCTTCCTGACTGCTGCTGCAGTTGCCATCTGCAGACCCTGTTACCCTTCTCCTCCAGGTTGCCTTGCTGTCCCAGAAGGTCCAAAGACTGGCACCGTGGGTGACTGTGACCGTGGGCTTGTGCGTTCATCCCTCAGACCACCGGTTTGTTCTCGGGGCGATGTACAGTGAGTGGTTCTGGTTTCCAGTCTGGTTGGAAAAAGTGAATGTTGAAGGTCCGTGCCCAGTTCTCAAAGACACGTTTCTCTGTGATGAAGCGGTGGTGGCTGCCCTTCCGTCCCCGCTCGTGGGAAATGTACATTGTGCATTCGTCAGGTCCCAGAGGTTCGTAATAATGGTAAGGTACTGAGAGATGATTAGGATCCCTATGGAAGAAAGAAAAGAGATGGAAGCACAAGATGTTCTTTTTCATTGATTGAAAAGATGCTATCTGTAATAATCTGACGGACTCAAATCCACTTTCTCTCCCAGTTAAACCAAATTTCTAGGTAGCTGTATTTTTCTTGCATGTTTAATACATCAGAATGGGGCAAAGGTGTTTTCTTTGCTCTTTCTATTGCACTCCTTTAATCCCCTCCTCCCAGTTAAATGAAGGACAGCAGTAGCTCAGAAACAAGGGAGAGTGCTGCAGGGCTGTGTTACTACTATAAAATTTGAAGCAAACTGCTTAAAAGAGATTTAAATCTAGAGTGTGATTTACAAAAGGTCTTGCAGAGATATTTACTGAACTGGGGGAAGAAAGGGAAGAAGATAGAGGGGAGGTGGTTATCTGTGTCACATCAGCTCAGATGAACATTCCCAGCACAGTGTGTGAGGTTCCAAGTGCACAACTTCAATGAGTGTATCTGCATGCTGGGTCAGGGATACAGTCTGCTGTTGCTGGGTTTTTAATCACATATCTGGTGCACAAATGACTTCCTTTTTTTATTTTACAACAGCAACTTTCATGTATCTAAGCTAAAAATTAAATCTGTTCACCCACAGTATCCTCCTGACCTTGTGAACCTGTTCGTGTCACCCAGCAGGAGGTGAGTACTTGTGTGGTGACACATCCGATACGCCAAAGACCAATTAGATACTTAGTTCATTCATTTAAAGTTCATTTTAGCAATTCTAACCTCAGTGGTTTGATGTTACAGTCTGTGAAAGGTACACTTGTATTAGAACAAGCCAGAGTGATTCACTCCCCTTTTGTTTTAATCTTTACATTACACTGCACCCGTTAAGGTTCTTTACTTTGGGCAGAGGCATTTTGGGCTGACAGGAACTCACACAATGCTCTTTGTCATAAATTCAAAGACAGCAAGCTGTCCCAGATAGAATAACCCAATTGCACCACCCTCCACAGCTGATACCAACTAGTGTGTTGTGGCAGAAAGGTTAATGTGAATGTCAGCATTCAGTGAAGCCTTGGAGCTGCTCTGTGGTAAAGCCTGAGCTGCACAGGACCCTAGTACAGAGCAAGAAATCTCACGTAGATTCAGGGCTGTCAACTCTAATATACAGTTGATTATTTTCATTTTGAAGAGCTAATATTTAAGCTCACTTTCAATTGAATGCATCCACAATCTGTCAGCATTCTGTCCTGGTCATTATTTTTGCTGTGTAATTCTGTCACCCATGCAATTCTCTAATTTTTCTTATTTTACCATTATCCATATTGTATATGCAGAGGTAATGTATGATATTGCTGCTGCTTTCCATTTGTGCCTTTAGATTAACATTTTAATTCAATCAGTCTAGCTTCCTCCTAACATAACATGGTGATCAATCTCACAAGACCAGAGTAACAATAAAATTACATTTCTAGAGTAAGATGGATTCTAAACTTACTAAATATATTCTCACTGGAATATATAAGAGTGAAATGAAATCCTTCACTACCTCACCTACAGAAAACACATTTGTAATGTAAAAACTACCCTTCACATAGAAATGTAATACTTTTAAGCTACAACTATTAGACCTCAATCTTCAATTAATTTTTCACTTTTTTTGATATACTGGACCTCTTGTTATAGTCACTTAAATGAATCATTGGTATGGTTACTGTAAATCTAACAGGATACATTTTAATGTGATTTATTTTTGTTAAGAACTACACAAACAGGACTTTGCCTCTCATTTCAATTGCTCTTCCTTCCTGCTCTGAAGCTGCATTTTACTCTTGGGGTCTCAAGGGTAAACCTGTATTGCTTGGTATAAATGTACTGCTTTAAAGTTAGAATTGGTAAAGTGGAAATTGTATCTCCAACATACGTGGGACAAATGCAGTCCCAGTAAACTGCAGAGTGAGCCCGTAAGGCTGCTGGCCCCAATGCCTCTAGGGGAGGTATTTTTGAAGACAGAGATTCCACATTACATCAAAGGCTCTGAAGCTAACACCAGAGTATCCTAAGCAGATGCCCTTAGGTCCAGGTAGTAACAGGTCACTATACCTTGTGTAACATCCTATCAAAAACAGTCCAGAGACATCTGCTGCACAGGGCCTGGCAGGGGAGAGAGGCAGAGGAGCACAGTCCAGGCACCCTGCTGGGCCCAGACATCCCTGATGGATGCTGTCAAGGCTTTTATACAGGTCTGCAAGCTGAACTGAGGTGAATTCAATGTAAAAATGGTGGCTGGTGGCTTTAGACCTCTCTGAGACTACTCTGCAGCTCACTGAGGTTTTAAGGCTGAATTCCAGAAGTGTTTTGGATTTAGGAACTCTGAAAGGCAGTTAGATACCTAGGACCTTCTCCTTTTGTGCAAGTTCTGGATTCCCCTAGACTGCATGCTAGCAAGGTTTGGATTTGAACTCTGGCTGGAGTAACTACACCATAACCCAAATTAACTGTGCTGTGTTATCTTCTAACGCTGCAATTAGCTTGTGTCACCAGCAAATGAAACGCATGAGTAATTTCTATACGGAAATCGCTTGCCACCTCATTTATTAACATTAAAACAGATGCTGTTTTATCACTGATGATACTGGACATTAATCAGTATTTTGTCAGACTCTGCATGCATATTAATATCACAGCTGGGAGGAATCTAGGGAAATTCCTCTGTAAAATCTCCCGCACTTCCTGCCTGAGAGCTGCCAGCACAGCACCCGTGTAAGTGCCTGTCCCCGTGTCAGTCAGCTGCTGTTTGCCACTTGAGTGCACATTTTCCCACAGATGGTAACCGCCCACAGCGAAAGCTGAAAATACAGCAAACACTGTTTGCCTCAAAAGAAACAAGGCAGAAAAACCAGGCCATCCCATATCACATTCTGGCCAACCTCTTCCCTTAGAAATGAAAAGCCATTATAAATCACCCCACTAAAACTATAGGTGCTCACATGATTTGTAAAATAATTCATATTTTGACAGGTGAATAAAGCATCATTAATGTGGTGAGTGATGGGTAAGGAGCTGTGCCAGGACTATGAAGATTGCTGGATAATATTTTTGGCTTCGTTTCCCTGGAACCCAATTCCCTGACCTCCATACTAGCCCTGTTTTCCAAACTGTTTATGCATTATGTTATTAAGGGAACGAGGTGATGCATACAGACCAAAGGGCAGGACTGTCTCACACACAGCTTACAGCCCTGCGATCCCCATTTCTTCCATCAAGTCCCTCCTAAAATCCAGGAAATACAACTAGTAACAAATGTTTCTTAGCACTTGATTTAAGGAAACTGAAGGTGGAGAGAGGGAGGGTAAGAAAACACTAGATTTAAAAGCTGTACCCAAAGGAATAAATTAAAGGAATTCAAACGCCAATTTTCAGGCAAATTATCACAGATGGAAAATGGCCTGGCAGTCAAATGAGAATTCTTATAGGAAAATCATCTGGGTCCATAACTGGAGCAAAAATTATTCGTATTAGTTAAAATAAGGCTCAGAATTAAGTTTTATGTTTTTGTCAGTTCCAGGAGGCCCATGAAGAGGAGTGTTAAAGAGGGCTCAGCTCACTCACACCTTGAGTTTTCCTGGTGTGCATGAGTACCTAGTCCTGCAAGGAACCAACCTCTCTCTCACTGCTGCTGATAATCCCATGGACAGGGCCTGGAGTTGCTACAAACTGCATTAAGGCTTGTCTGTGTCCTGCCCACCCATGCTGCTGCACAGCCCCAAAGGAAAACAACAGCACTGCAGTGCCTTCAGGAGCTGTGGAGGTGTCTGTGCAGGCTGCTGCTGTAGGGAGGCAAGAGGAAAGTCCTTGATGTCCCAGTTCAGGAGCAAGTGCTGTGCATCCAACAGGCTGCCAAAGGGAGCTTAGAGAGGGAAATGCTTCCTATCTGGGGTGCTAATTTGCCCCAGCAGAGGCCAGGATTGGAATTCTGGCTACTGGGAAAAATACAGCAAGATGGCCTGGCCTGCTTTGTGATAAAAGAGTGAGGTGCACAAACTCTCCAAAAATCTTACAATGTGCATGGAAGCAAGCACAAGCTTTCATCATACTATAGAATGTGCAAGGCAGAAGTATTTAGCAGCATGAGAGCAATATCAAGCCATTAACCCTTACTACAGCATAAATCTGTAGCAAAGGGGTTTGAAATTACAGATAGCTTTGCTATAAAGTACTAGAAAGTTTTAATAATCAGGACACCAATTCCAGTTCAGCTATAAAACTCAGTGTCCAGTGAAAGTAAATAGAAATTAATCCTAAACACCTTGTTGAAATTAATAGTAACAAACCCTTTAGTCTGGAGTCCAGACTCCTTCACTAGACTATTTTTCCTGCACGGGTGCAAAGCAATTTGGTTAATGATCTTAATCTAATAATTTGTAGCAGAATCAACAGTATCATATTCACGGTACCTTTGAGATGTCCTTCACGTTACAGATGTGATACTAATTTAGTTCCATGACAGTGATCACCACACTCATTACTTACTCCGCAAATTAATACTTTAAAAATAATGGGTATCTATCTGCTGAAGTTGGAAATTTGGTGATACTAACTGTGAATAGAAATAAGGGATGGGTTTTTTTTTTGTTTGGGTTTTTTTTTTTAAAAATCTTAATGATTCTTCAGTTGCACAGCAACTCAGGCACCTACACCATCTCACACACGAGGGGTAAGGTTTCAGTTGTTTTGTTGGGGTTTTTTTGTTTTGATTGTTTTATTTCAATGGTAGAGTCTCATTCTGTCTGACTGAAAACCAGGAAATATGGCTTACAATTACAGAATATTTCTGTCTTTCTGCTATTCTATTTTGTTGTCTTATTTCTTTGAAAGGAACCACTGTTTAACTTCTTAAGGAGTAGCTGAAGAGCAAACTAAGAAGGTTATCGGTATTTATGGCAAGAAACTCCTCTCATAGATCTTCATGGACAGCTTCTTCCAGGCACGGCACCTACAGTTTTCCCCTTCATCACCTGAGGGATCAAGCTGAAGGAAAGACACTTCATATTATTTTGATTAAGAAATGACCTTTTCCCTTTTTACAACCAGCTGAGCATACCATTCTGTTAAGATTTTTTTTAATGCAGGCTGTAAGCATTATTACATCTATCAGTGGTAGGATTGATTTACAGCCTTTCTTGTGGTTTAATGTAGTGTCATATCCATTTGATTTCAGTGTAACAGTTCTATGAAAGCCTTTCATATGGTCTCAGTGACATTTTTAGCCTCCCTTAAAAGCTGTTTAGTTTTGGGGATTTTAAAATATATGTAATGTTTACGTGTCTAAATTATTTTGACTTTGCCTGAAATGTCAGAATTGTGCCTTGCTTTGCAGTGAAATGCTGTCTTCTGCATTTTTAGATCATTGGTTTCAGAATTGCTTCCATGTGCCACTGGAATGCAGCCACCTCTGGAGTAAGGCAGACCAGTCACTTAGAGAAACTGAAGTAGTATGTCTTGGCCAACTGAAATGACAGGGGAACTGAGATGCTATGCTGTGGAAGGTATTTATGTTGTCTGGCATATCTGATCTAGTTTGTTATTTTCCTTGGAGAATTCATGATGAAGTCTGGCAGTACATCACAGCATTTATCATCAAGTGTTTTGTATAATTTGTAGAAATTCTCACAAAGTGGAGTTTATTATTGACATTTTATACTGTGATTTCTTCAGGGATTTCTACTGTGTGCTCAGGACAAATGCAGATTCCTGAATGATCCTTTTAAGTGCTCAGAGGAAAGTCAAAGCAGTCCTGTTCTTTGATAGATGTGCTAACCCAGCACTGCAGCCCTGCTCTCCTGCCCCTGAAAGGCAGCTGGAATTAGTCAATGAACCAGACTTCAGTGAGATCATGACATTTGCAGAAGAAAATTCAAGCAGGTACTTGTTAGTGAAAGGGGTTTGTGAGCAGGTGATGAAACATTACACTGCTGCCTCATTCCAGAGTGCCAGCACCAGCTCTGTGCCTTGCCAGGTCCCCTAACAGTGTGGGTGAGATCAGCACGAGGTGTGGGTACATAACCAGACTGTTCTGAAAGGCCACAGTGCCTTTGTGATGGATGGACAGGTGAGACTTCATGTCAGCATGAAGATTTGTATGTGTTCATCCTGGATCACTACTTTGCATCATGTGGCTAATGTGATTTTGGTCCAGTACCAGAAGTCCTGAAGAGTATTTCCCTGTACCACAGATCCTTAATGGGAAACCTTAACCAAGACCTTGGACCTGATTCCTGAACAGGGCTGGAGGCACAACACAGCCATAAACTGTGCACAAGCTGTTACTCTATAGAACAGCTTCCACTGAGTCTGTGTGCTGCTTCTACCCTTGTGGCTCACACCCTGCATGCCCAGATTGGGTGATTATGGGACTGATTACCTATTCCCTGGGTCCAAATGCTGGGGGAGGGATTTGGGGGATATTGTTTAGGAAGCTAGTTTACTGTAAGGCTGGGATTTGTGTGACAGAGATACAACAATCTTAATTTGAGTTGCATACAAAGTTCAATTTACAATCCAGTCACAGTGAGAACGTTGTTCCTCTATTAACTGGGGGGGAATTGAAAAACAAATTAAAAGAAATGTTTTCCAGTACTTCTTTCTTCAGATTAATTTCATGCCAATTATTGCATTACTTTTAGCTGATAAATATTCAGAGACTAAAATAAACCAAGATGGATTAATTCTCCCACACTACAAAGAAAATTTTAAGATATTTTATATAACATAATTAAATGCTGTTTGTTGTTTTCAGAATGAGATTGTGGGACATCTTAATTGCTTTAAGAGGACTGAAGACATGTTGCAGAGAAAAAAAAGATTAAAAGGTTCAGATATTTATCTGTGACATTAACTCTGTTGGCTAATAATGGTTCCAAGATAAATCCTACCTGCAGAAATCCGGTGGCACCATGCCATAAACATTTATCCTGTCACAGAGCTCTAATGCGATAGTCATTGTGAACCAGCCCGTGCTGAGCCAAGTGTTGGATATCTTCCTGAAAGCAAAAACATAAATAAGTTTCTAAGCTGACAAATAATTCTTGAGATTTATTTATTCCTTGAAATAATTCTGAAGCAACTTCTGGGCATTTTTTTTTATTCTTATGAAAGGTTATGAAAACTGGGCAACCAAGACTACTTTGCTTGTTCATCTTTTAATGCTTTTGCTGGTGTTTCCTGTCAGAGGACTAATCTATGCAGAAACTGCCCCCACTATAATTAATTTGGGGCACAGCAATGTTAATATTTAGCTGACCTTTCGGTAAATTTACTCTAAGTGTCTGAAACTTCATGTACTATATTTATATTCTACTGCTAGTAATCTATACACATCTGTAATCACTTAATGGAGCTTACACACTAAGTGCTTAGGAAGATGCATCACGGGGTGATGAAGAGGGCTGCTTAAATAAATGCTGCCTCCCACAGCATGCAGAGGAGCCTGAGCCTGTCTGCTTGAGTGAGATCTGGCCTCAAGTCCTGGTTGTAACCATCTTCCCTCCCACGCCATACATGATTTGGTTTCTAGAAGCTCCCAGGCACTCACTGTGACTCCTGGCAGGAAATTTAGTTAGCTGCAGCTCTGCCTGTCCCATAGCCAGCCTAGGAAACCTTCATCCTAGCTGCTGCCTCTCTGCCTGGCCTGGGTTCCAGGTCTGCCTGGTGGGACCTTCGAATGGGAATGACACACGCTGCCAGGGAGCCCTCTGAGGCAGCCCCTCTCTCCTAGCCCACTCTGCAGGCTGGGAGATAGCTTTAAAAGAAGCTCAACTGATCCCAGTATTATTTATACAAAACAGGAGATATTTCCATGTAACTGCTCGCAGATGGAAGGGATTTACAAGTTCTGTTTAAGTTTTGCTGTATCACAGGCTCTTATCTGCAAAATGGCAACAGTAATGTTTCCTCTTCCTCTCATGTGCTTGTCAGTGCTGTTTAGTAAGAGCTGAGTTCTATAATGGTGACTGGTTGCCTGGCACATATATTGGAATTCCCAATCCTGTGTTAAGTTCCTGCACTGTCTTTATGCGTGGGAGAACTGGCAGTCTTGGAACAGGAGGATGAAGGAAAACCCAGTGAGGAGCATGTCTTAAAGGTGTCATAAGGGCATGTTTAGGAACTGGCACCTCTCTTAGACATGGAGGCACAAAGTCGAGTATTTGCTGCAGAGAAAACCAGTTCACTCAAAGGTGATCCCTTCAAATGCTGTTAAAGAAGATAGCAGGTCTCCCTAATGGCTTCTCACGCAGCTAGAAAAGTCCCACAGGAAGAAGTTCAGGCTTGTGTTATCTGCAGCCCAAAACAGCCTCAGACTCCTGCTGACAGCCTGTCACAGTAACTGGTCCCCCTTCATCTCCCACTAAAGCTGAGGCACTGTGAAGGCAAGTGCAGGCTCTTGGAATGTGTGTGCACTGCATCAGATTGTATTAATATGGAACCAACATTAACCCCTTTCCCCCACACCTCTATCTGCCTGATACCTGTGAAACTGTGACACCACCACTCCCCCCGCTGGCCCCCAAAAAAAACACAGCAGAAAACACAAGGTTCTCTTTAGGGAAGTCTCCTGGGAGTCCCAGGTCCTGACCCTAGTTCCAAGGCCATCTTGTCCAGTTTACCCAGTGATAGCAGGATGTGGAACAGTCCTGGAAGTAGGAACCTGAGGCCACAACAGCCACTGCAAGCAAGTGCCAGCAATCACTAACATCTAAGTCAGCTGATAAGAGCCACCCTGCAGCTTCCCAAGCTAATGCTAACCCGAGCTGGTTCCAAGTAGGTCACCTACAGGGCAGTAGGAGGGAGATGTTTTGAGCACTGTCAGACTGAGGAATGCCTTATACCAAGGTTTCCCATTTCCTCAGGGAATTAGACTACTGCAAAAAAAAAAAAAAAAATCCAAGTGGTGGTATCAGTGCTGACTGCTTAAAAGACATTTCTTAACGTAAGAGAATTCTTTAACCAAATATGCCTGAAGGATGCTGGGGAGCCCAGGTGGTTTGTCCTGTCCTTTGTGGGTCACCTGGTAACATATGAACTCCCAAAACATACTGCTCCTGACAAACAGACTATCAGGCTAAGCTGGCATTTGGAGAATGACATGTTTTAAGCATCTCATTATTTCCAATTATGGGGCCTTATTTATTTTCTGACTCTGCACTGAAGCTTGGGGAGGGTAGTACACTTTGTCACAATGCCATAGCTGGGACATAAGCTCAGTGGAGACCTTCAGGCACTGCAACAATATAAAACAGTAAATAAGAACTTTTGGCTCAAAATTAATAGGACTGGGAATGGTAGGGGAAAGCCTAAAAAACTTGCTTCTCTGCCTCTTGAGAGTTTCTGAGCTATGAATCACTAGGTAATTCAGGAACATGTTCAGGCTAAGAGTACTTTGGAGCTCGCACAGGGCCACTGTTCAGGTGCCTAAAACCATTCCGAAACCGAGGGAGCAATTGTAGCTAGACCATGACCGAAGTCACTTTGCACAGGTCAGGCAACCCAGCTAGGCTTCTGCTGGGATAATTTCCTTTCTGCTTACACACACTTATGCTGTAATTTAGTGTTTTCAGTAAATAGCAGAATAACTGAATATCAATAAACTAGCTTAAAAGCTAAACAAATAACGTTTCAAAAATTGATCCAATACCACTCCGGCCTCTTTAAATACCGTGTCTGTAGGACAGCAACATAGAAAGGGGGTTAGTGTCTTGCCTTTTTATGAAAGATCTGAGCAAGAGTCCAACAAAAGAATACTGCTTTTATACCTAATCAGCTGTAATGAAAGAATATGAAGAACTGTCATGTGCTTATTAGGGGAAATTATCAGATATTCTTTTATATGATGAACTAACACACTGTGCTGATAATTCTGTAGTGCACACTAAATTACAATTAAAGGCCTTTCTGCTCTACCAAAATCTCATTTATAATCTCTACGGAAATAGTCTTCCTGCAGTTATTTCATTTATGCTTCTTTTATCTAATTACTATAATATTGGTCCTGAATCATATTTTCTTAATGTACCCTTATTCAATTATAAAGTTATTTTCAAGTACAGTTACTTTATAATACCAAGTATATTGCTCTGCAGCCTTTGTCTTTCACCACACTTTAACTGGCAATGTTTTCTGAAGGTTTCCCTTCATTTCAAAGTCAGCTTTTTTCCAAAAAGCACAATACATCCCATTACCTTTTTTCTCATCATTTTCAAGACAGAAATGAATGGTTTGATTATTGCAACCTTGCAATCATGCTTTGCTCTCCCTCCTTTGTTTTTTGCAGGCACTAATGTCAAGAGCTCAGCAGAAACCTCCAAGGGAACAGCAGCATTCTGGGCTATACAATGTTCTGCTCCTGCCCCCACAGCTACATAAATTTTCTCCTACAAATTCTTTCCTACCCGTGTTTCTTTTCATCTTCCCTCTCTTCTGTGCTGCTTATTCATTTATTTTCATCTCCTGTTTTAATCTTCTTAGTCCTTCAAGTATGCTGCATGTGCCCTCTAAAGCGGTGGTTCTTACACAGCAGAGCCTGCAGTTTATTAAAAGCAACAGGGCCTGTTCCTGAGGCTGAATTTTGCTGGCATCTGAGTGCCCTTGATTCACACTGGGAGCTCAGGGTGCCCATGACTGAGTCCACTATAAACTTGTTATAGTGTCATTAATGGCCCTAACGCCTTGAGAATATCTCAGGAGCTGAGCCTGGTGCCTGGGCAGAAAAGCAAATGCTTTCATCACACACACACTACAAGCCTCTGGCTCTGGCTGGTGATACAGAACCAGAAAGAGCAGCTTGCCTGAAACTGCACAGCATGTGTCAGAAAAAGACTGTAACCCTGGCAGTGTCAGGGAAGGAATGGGACTCTGGCTCTCTGTGGCCAGACTGGAGCAGAAGAGGTAAATGTTCCTCAGAACTGGGGACTGCACATGGTTTTACACTGAAAGCTAATCCAGGAAAGGAGGTATCAATGTGCATTCCTTGTGCACAGCCTACCCTTCGGGCTGATGTCAGCACGTGTTACAGTGCAATTACAACTTTGTTGACTTTAATGCCTTTGTAAATACTGAGCATACAGAGAAACCTTTGCATGTTTCTTGAAGGCTTCAAATGCTTAATTCACCACCTCAGTTCGCTTTACTCCGGAAATTACTGAACCATGTCAGAACAGGCAGGGTATTTCCCCATTATCCTTCCTTCTCATTCTGGCAGAACCACAAGCACCAATTTGAGACAAAGAGAAAAGGACCTTTAATGGTAAGAAACTGACCAAGTTACTCTGTGCTCTAGGGTGAGACAGTCACTAACTTAGATGCATTGTTTGATCCACTGTAACAGAACAGAGCTCTGCAAGCAAACCATGTGGGGTGTCACAAAGGCAGCAATTGCCAAGCAAATGTTGCCATCATCTAAGTGGATACAACAGCTTCCTCTAACATGAGTTCTGCCTTTCTTATGTAGCCCAGAAAACTAGCCTGTGCTTTTGAGTCTTCCCTGGGCAAAAGAGAATCAAGCCCAGTTTCAAGCTTGGGTGTGTATGTATGCTATTTGTAAGTTAGAAAATCTCACCATTGGCTACTGCACCTCTTCATTTGTATCTAAGTGGGGACCCTGTTCCGTTTTTACAGCAGTATATTTAATAAGAAAAAATAGAAGTTCATTAAAAATAAGTGTCTTTCTTGCTGCGACGTCTTTGGTTTGAATGCCCATTTTCAAAAATGCTCATGTCCTGCACTGGGTCACTTACTGAAAATTTGATTTGAAGAGCACCCTACAAGTCTCATAAACAGTCTTATAAAGATGTAACTCTTCTAATAACTTTCCATTTCCCATTTGCAAATATAAAATGAACTGTTCTGAAGGACCTAATGTATGACTAATGTTTATTTGTTTTACAAGAAGCTTTACAGCTGCAGTGTTCCAAGAATGCTTAAATTCAATAAACAGCTATTATAATTCACTGAATGGTGGCATTTCCTCTATAAGAAAACATAACCTATCCATTTTAATTTTTCAGAATCAGTGGAAAAATCTTAAGGTATATTATCCCACCGTAAGATTTAAACAGCTCCTGCCTCCTCGGCTGCATAAACAGCACCTCCAGATTCTGGTATTCTAAGCTGATGAGGCAATACTCCATGCAAATCATTTTGATGCACATTTTTTACTTATGTTACCAGTGATGTTACTTGGCATGTCATACTCTATTCCAGCTCATGAGGCAGAGGATTTAATGGGCATGATTGTCCCTCTGAGCAGATCTGAAATTGGTATATATAAACTGCATTATTTTACTACTGTACGACATTCCCCAGATGTATCCACGTAAGTTCTCACCTGTCCTTCCCAGTTTCCCGTTTAAAAAGGTCATCAAATTGAAGCATCTTATGGCGAGAAATCATATATACTTTTAGTTGAGGCAGTATCTGGTTCATCAGCTGCAGGTTGTTGTACACCAAGCCCTTCCCATCTCTCCGCATGTAGCTGCTCGGGCCCCAGAAGATGAACACGGCACCGTGGCTCATGTTTAAGAGTTCGTTGCGATTTCGCAAAATCCTCTGAATACTGGAGTGTGCAATGACTCGAAGGCTCGTTTTGTTTCCAACATCTTTTCCATAACCTCGAGTAGGTGCATCATTCATTCGTATTACACACTCCGTCTCGTCGATTCTGTCCCCTTGTTTACTTCCCAGAAGGTGTCCAGAGCTGGTGACCAATGCACAACTCTTGCAGTGCATTTTTAACGGCTGCAAAGACATACATACTTCAAAATTAGCTGCAGACATCCTCCTTTTCACTACGTAACTATATTTTACATGTACATGGCATATTTTACAGCAAAAATCTCAGAGGAATGAATTTACATAAATCTCTCCCAGCAGTCTTCCCAAATAACTGGAGACACATTACCTGTACATTTTGTAGATGGGGAAAATGTGGTGTAGGTGTATAGCCCTTAAAGGCTCCTCTGTGGAGTTAAGCCCACCGTTTAAATCCTCCTTTCTCCTGCTGCTTCATATACAGGAATCACAACAGCTTCTATACTGCTCCCAGCTGCTTAGGATTGTACTTCTTTCACTTGCCATAAATGAACTATAATTGGAGTATTTCTGATTCTTCCTCTTCCATTTTTTTCAGGAAATAATATATCCTAAGTCTTCATAAATTCATGTGTGAATAGCTTTTCAACCTTGTGATTAGGACACTTTGCTATGTGAAGAGAGTGATACCTTGGCCCAATCCTTCTGTGCTGTTTGCAAGTTGGTGCCATAAGCACTGCAGTGCTCTCGTACCTCCTTTATGGTTCAACAGCCAGAGCTGGTCATTAATGTCTGCGTGTATTTTACATGACAGTGAGTTAGTGCACTGAACTTTTTCTAGCTTGTCAGGTCATGTTTAAAAGTTACACAGTAAAATGGAACAGGAGGTGCCTGTTCAGTGAGTGCTGACCTCATGGAAGCAGGAGAGTAAAACAAGCTTTCATGAAAATGAAAATGCATGATAAATCATATTATTGAAGTATGCCAACGATATCAGAGGGGTATGTCACTATCTGCTGATCAGCATGAGAACTAAAAAGGAGCAAAGGGTTAACTGTATCCCCTAAGTGTTACTTTTTAAGATTACTGTGAGGTAAATAAAGACTGTCTGAATTTGTGCCTTGGTGGCCCTCGATGAAATATTATCTTGCAAGTGGTGTGTATATTTCTTTGCAAAACAACAACAAAAACACACCAACAAGCACCACCTCCACCTCTCCCAAAAAAACCCACAAACAAAAAACCATCACCAAAAAGACCCACCAGGCATAGCAACTGAACTGTGGTTGCTCAATCTTTTTGACCTACTGATCTTCTTCCCCAAGGGTGTCCAGAATCAGAATTTTATTTGCATCGATAACAATAAGGGATGTCATTCCAGTCTCTTCCTGGTGAGTAACAGGCTTGTTTAATTCCAGAGGCTCCAAATCAGACACACAACTTGCAGACAGCACTGTGGCACTGGCCTGATCCTGTAGTATGCCAAGAGATGACAGTATCGATTGGCTCTGAACAGCATGAGCACACTAAACCCATCTTGGACAGTGAGGGCCTCAGCACCTTGAGACCAAACCCTGTGGCTCTCTGTGGCTCTCGTTCACACCATTACAAATGCAGCCAGCATGTCTCCAGGTGTAAGCCTGGTAGGTTTATTAGCAAAGAGAAGTTATGGTGGCATATAGTACACTTATTATTAACCACATGTATATAGAAATTAAACGACTGTATCAGTCTGCAGTGAGGCACAGCTTCAAACTCTAAAGCTGAAATGGACACACAACCTAGGTTTGAGATAATCTCAACCTGCTGTTTGAAAATGCTTTGGCCTCTAGTATTTGATGGGAGTATTTTACTATAGTAACTTGCTTTTAATTTTGAAGGTAATAAGCAGTTACAGTCACAGTCTGAGGTCTTTTTTTTCTGTGAGACTGTCTAATGAATGGTGAAGTGCTTTTTAATTGAAGAGAAAAATCAATAAATTACACAATCCACACAACCAGTAAGCCTTGTATCTCCATCTCTCCAAACAGCAAAATCCCTTTTCTTTCACGTCTATGGACTATAATCCAGAGCTAATGATATGGGTAGAAATGTTCATGCCTTTCTGAGCCAAGGTTCCTAATGCAGTATTTACATGCATTTTCCTTTAAGCTTTCATCTGCCACTTTGATGAATTACCTAGCAAAAGGCTCTAAGGTGAACTAGCTGCTCCACCATCATGCTTGGGAAAGCAAGTTGAAGTGCTAATGAGGTTAAAGGAAATGTACTCAGCACCAATGTTAACTCACATAGGTTTGAATATCAGCATAGCAAGGCATTTTCACCTAAACAGTCTCTGCTGGTTTCTGGCCTACTGAGCTACAAATTCCTTATTTCTTTTTAAAAAAGTCTGCCCCAGAATCCATCAATTGTTAAGAAACCAGGGTGACCATCAGGGGAACTCTGGAAACTTGGGGAGGGGGCCGAGGCTAGATAATTAACATTAACATCCCCAAAACATCTGTCCCAGATCTTGTTTGAAAAATGTTCCTTCTGGGAAAAAGTCTTCAGACTGAAACACTCAGGTATTGCCTAGCTACTTCTTGAATGATGCATGTGGACTGAGCCTCTGTAACTGCTCCTGGCAAGTCATTTTCAGTCGCCTCACTCAGATTCTTTCAGTTGAAGTCTACAAAATTTGCACCTAAAAATTGTCAGAGGAATTCACAGCCAACAGCCACAACATTCTCGTACCAGCTGTCTATAATACTCTGACAATACTCAAAGCAAGGGGGGAAAAAAGCTATGGGCTGTAATATCATCTCATTGAGAGGCAGCAGTGGCACCAGAAATGTCATCTACTTAAGCAATAATAATGGAGGCACAAGGCAGTTCTTTGGGATTGATGACCAGTTGGGAAAAGTTGATGGCCTGAGAATAACCAGGGGCCATTAAGCCAAAAGAACATTAACTCCCCAGAAAGCACTCTGTTACAGTAATTATTACAGTGATATTTTGGAAAAAAGCGAACCAAAAGGAAGCAAACCCGTGACATACGAGTTATATTTCAGGTAAGCAATGCAACCATTACTTCAGGAGCCTCAATTCAAAATGCCCAGAAGAGAAATAGGGTGAGAGGAAGGTGAGTTTTCTAGCATCTGTATTAATTACCTTGAAATGTAACATCATGAATGCAAAAGCTGCTGACATTTAATCATAGCCATTGTCAATAAGCAGCCACAGTTTCATGTGTACCTGAACTACATGTACAACACCTTGTGTGACACAGCAGAGCATGTGGCCACTTCTGCAATGCAAGTCAGGGCACGAGACAGGGAACGACCCAGTATCAGTCTAAAACAGTGCCCAAATTACCTCTCAGTTCCACTCACCTCAAGATACATAAGGAGAGAGGGAGAACAGAGGTTACAATACAACAAGCACACAGTGCTAGAGCCCCAGAAGGTGGCAAAATCAATTGGTGTCTTTTCCAGGACAGATGGGCTATCCCAAGGGAATAAAGGGAGCAGATGAACTTTGTCAAGGGGTAAACCCCTAATAGCACCTTAGTGGCCACAACAAATCAGTGCAACCTTGCACTGCTACAAATATCACAGACCAAACTGACTCCTGGTAACTGTCACTTCCATAGATTACAGCCCAGGAGATGCTGTTGCTGTACCACATACTCCTGATTCAGTTAATACCAACCACACACAACCAGAAACAAAGAACAGTGCTACAGCTGTTTCTGTATTTTCCAATTTGAGGCAATTTGCTCTGTTATTGACTTTAAAATCTATGTTGTCCAATGATAGAAAAATGTTATTTTCAGACACTTTAGTGCTCAAGTGCTCCAAAAGAATCAATTGATAAATGTTATTCCTGATTCAAAATATGTAACTCTCAGATATAATTATTTTCTTTGTGATGAAATCAAATGATCAATATTTTTTTTCTTATAAAAGTCTTTCAATTTTAAAGCCAAGATTTAGAAAACAAGACAATTCTCTCCAGTAAAAGCAGGAACACTGGAAAACACACTTTTTTCCTTTACTGAGTACTCAATGACCTACTTTCAAGACCCCTGGGTTCAGATCACTCCATTGTCAGAAGTATAGAAGTTTCCCTTGTATAAAGAATACAGTATTTTATCTTCGCAATGATGACCTGGCCAACAACAACAAAACCAAACCAACCAACCAACCAACTAAAACCAAACCAAAAAACCAAACCAACAAAAAAAGACCCTCTGGAGTGAAGAGGAGCTCATTACTGAGTTCAGCAGAAAAAGACCACCTGTCAGCTCATGAACACCACCATTCCTCATAGATACATCTGGAAATATTATAGATGACTTCAAGGTGTATTGGGAGAGAGAAAGAGAGCTTAGAAAGGTTAAAGAATATCCAGATTCGTTTTGGATGGATGACCTTTAACTAAGCATTTGAGACAGAAAGCGCAAAATGTTCCTCTTGCCCTGCAACACCTTTACAGCATATTGTTAGCCAGTGCCAGCACACTTGTCTTCGGTCTGAGCTGGAATGAAAAGCTCTAGGGCTGCTTCTCTCTGTATTAACTACCTGAAGTGTATTACTGAATCAAGAGCCTCCGCTGCAAGAGCTCTCAAACTGACTGTGAAAATAAAAGCAGTGGTAGAAATAAGAAGACTGATGTACAGGAAAGCAAATCTGTTTCCATTTTCAACTGAATTAATTCAGTGTAGGGTTATATTAATGGTTGAAAAAGCACACAAACACTGCAAGAGACAGTCTTACTGGTTGAGGAGAAAGTGAGCTTACTCCAGAGCAGCCTAGCTTTCTCTTTCTGTTACAACGCAGGCAATTTCAGTGGTAGGAGTTTCATGTCTCCCCCACCTGTTGCCTGCTGTGCCTGGCCTAAGCACAGCAGCTAACTTGTGACACTCCTGTATGTTACCATGGTACTCGCTTTTCATGTTCCTTGCCTTGTGCACAGAACTTCATCAGCATTTCATATGTTAATGAACCATGAGTTCACCCCATGTTCAATGCAATTTATTACTTATGGCTTGTTCTTGATTGCTGGGTCATCAGCCACCAGCAACAACACTAAATAATTAAGGCTTTGCCAGTAATACAGTATTTTGTCCTGGCAGTTTTGATTCTTTTACTTTCTTGTAGCTTTGAGCAGCTCTGTGGTTTCTCACAAGCTGCTGGCCTGGGACCACTGCCCCACTAGGCTGACTGCTCCTTCCCAGAGGCTTCGAGGACAATCCCACTGTCACAACAGGCAGCCCAACCTCTGCAGGAGCTCAGCCATTCCCAGCCCATTCCTGGCACATCACAAACAGCTGCTCCAGGTACAAAGCTTCTCATGCCATTATGCCCATCCCTCATGAGCAAGCTACATATATTGTTTCTATTGGTGTGCCTCCTTCCTTAATATTTTCCCCAAAAGACTGAAAATTGTAAGGCCAAATCTGCTTTTCTTTAAGAAATCCCCAACAACCACCTTACAGTAGAATAGAAACCCTGAAGCTTCACATTTGCCAAGTAACTTCTGTTCTGTAAGTCAATGCAGCAAGCTGTGGGGCTCAAGCTGTCTCATTAGTGAAGCACAGCTGTGCACTTCAGAAGTGATTTCCACAATGCAAGGACTCTGGGAGATATGATCTTGTGAAAATAATGCAAGTTCCCTGATTATTTTTGCTTTGCAATATATTGATGTTGGAACAGTGCTTTCATAATAATATGAAAACAATAAAAACAATGAAAAAACCATATGAGCACAAGGAGTTTGCTATTTTTCCAAGTCCCATCTATGAAATGATGCTATCAAACTAGTCTTCTCAGAACAGTAAAAATCATTCAGATGCATATTGGGATATTTTAGGTAACACTTCTCTGTATAAAAAGCTGGAGCAAAAAACCCAGACTGAAGCACTTAAAGTGTGAAGAGAGTTTTTAGCTTCAACTTGCTGGGGTATGTGCCCTTCAAAATTCTCTAGGAGTTTTGGTTTTGTGGTGCCAAGGTCTGATCGAAGAGATTATTTTGTTTTGGCCTTGAAATTTTCACATGTATGTTCATATATGCAGCTTAACCTCTACACTCCGCATGCCAGCTCAGAATTTCCCCTCCAGTTTCATAAATTTTCATTCTTTAACCCTTATGCTAGGTAAGAGCACCTTATGCAGGTACAGAGAACTGGCAGAGAGGGAAAAAAAGTCCTCCAAACAAATACATTTATAATTTTTTTTAATTAGTCTTTTGGAATGTTAGAGAATTTACCACAAAAACAAACTGCATTATCCCCTGAACTAAAAGCACTGATTGCCTTGAAAATCATATCCCAGTGACTGCTATCACACAAGTAAACAGAAAAGGTTAGGAGATACTACTTGTCCAACATTGTTAATCCTTAGGCAAATCCAAATAACAAGCATCTGCAGCAAAACTTTGCAATTCAAAAAAGGTCTGGCAAGTCTGTTCATAAAGATAAATGCATGTCTGTTAAAAAGATAAAAGACAAAACAAATGAATTTCTTATTACTTCTCTTTGTTTCTTGGGCTGTGAAGCTTGAATATGCAAATGTTGTGGAAACTTCATTTCCCATTGATTCTTTGGAGTTAATTATACAACTGGACTCTGCCTTCAGATACTTGGTAAGACAGTGAAATAGTCAAACTTCAGCAAATGCATTCATCACACTAGTGATCACATCACCTTAAGTTTTATTCCTCTAAGGAATGGAATATTTTTGTTTTCCATGATAGTACACTGATGTGCATCTGCAAAACCTGTAGTCAAAATATAATAATACATAAAATACAATAATTCTATTTTCAAAAGGTCCTTAGACATATCTAATTAAATTTCAGAACACAAGGCTATATTTTGAAGAGAAAAATAGAAAAACAAATGCACTCCATAAAGCTTTCACTGGGATAATTTTCTTAGAAAAGTACCGTTAAGCACATTAGTCAATGAAGAGTCTTCTGCTTGTGTGAAGTGTTTTCCGGCACATTAACTCGTTTTCAGGGGACTGCCTGCTAGTCAAAGCTTCCATTAGATTAATTAAAATATGGCTTATCTCACTGGAAAGAAAAGGCATGAGCTTGGTTACAGGACATTGACCACCTATGGAAACTGAGCCCTTTCCAGTTACAAAAATACAGGCAGCAGCAGCACAGGAGACTGAACAAGGAGGTAACATTTTGGCTACGGGATGCATTTCTCTTCTCTTCGGAAGTTGATTACCAAGTGATGTTTTCCCCTAAGCCACCTGAAGTGAATATAAGGTGCAACCTTGCAAATTGTCAGCACATATAAAGCTCAGATTTAGAGAGTAGTTTCCATCCTGCATCCTATAAATGTGTCCCATGAGGAAGATTAGTATCAATCATAGGCTTATTGGAGAGGGAGATAGGATACAATGATAACCTGAAGCTATCAACTAGAGTAATGGTCTAAGAAGAAAAAGCAATCAGAGAAAGAAAAGAATATCCTCAATGAAAGACGGAACTGGAAAATCAGGCAAGAATGTATCATGTTGATGAACATGAGCTGTTATACAAGAGAGAGAATCATATGAACACTATACAGGCTCTAAAGAAATGGTTATTGCCTAATGTTTATCTTAAAAGGAGTGCAAATAGACATCCATATTACATCAAACTGCTTTACTTTTGTTCTGCAGCCAAAGTGCTTGCACTAAAAAGCAATAAAGCCACAGGCATGGTGTCTTAACTATGCAGATTATTATCACTGAAGCATCAGGAAAACACGAATTATTTCAATGGTCTACAGAAAATGTGTTGGACAGTTTGGATTTTTGCTTCAGAAAGTTTTCACATCAACCTCTCTCCTGTACTTTGGTATGTTTTGGCAATTCTTTCCAGTTTAAATGCTTCATGGAAATATGCCCTCAAATGCTCTCTCTGCACCTGTCATGGCTGTGAAGGATTTTTTTGAGGTTCGAGTTTCACAACTCCCTTTTTTTTTATCTAACCCAGCTCTAAAGCTAAGTATCATCAATCTTAAAAGTATCTTTAAAGTACTTCTTCGAGAGCTTTTTTCTTTCTGTGACACTACGTGGCTCATCCAAATGCATCTGAACTCTCACCACAACTATTGCTGCTACAAGGCACTAATGTGATGGGCATTGTAAGGACATCACAAGCCTTTCCCATGGCATCCAGTTTTAACACAGCAGCACACAGAGCCCCTGCAACAGGCCAGATGAAATGTAAAACCAAATGTCTAATTACAAAGTTACTGACCCCATGGAGAATTTTTCTAAAACATATTTTGTCTTGTATTTCTCTACCTTGCTGAAGTAGAGTGAAATAAGAATAATGTTCCTTATTCCTTTGAAACATCTTTGCTTCAAAAACTGCCAAAAATGTTCCGCCTCAGTGTTTTAATTTTCATGTGGCTCCATGTAATCTTCATCAGCTTATTTTATTTAACCCAGGCTGTTCCAGATGCTCTAACTTCTGTCCCTCTGAGTTATCAGCACACCAGAAACTAGACAACAAAAGCAGACTTAAATCTTTCCTTCTCCCCAGAAGATATTGCATCTGAGTTTAAAATGTTTTTCTGAGAATACATCAGATTCAATAATACACAAAGCTGTACCACCTCCACAGCAGCATCCCCAGGTAGCCTCCATAATCACTGGCATACTGACACCAAAGACAGATGCTGAAAACAGGTACTGGCAGCAAAAGTGGTCAAAACGTCCATTTAACAGCTACAGGTTGCAAAAAGTCACTAGGAATTTCTTGTAAGCACATATGTAGAGAAAAGGAGTGTTTTGTGCTAAAATAGTCTCAGACAAAAGATGAAAACATCTTGAAGACAGATGTTGGAAAATCTGTACATCTGCAGCTATGTATCACTAAAATTTTAACTGATTTTGGACTACATTTGAAAAATAAACCTTTTAATTCAGGGGTCAGATCTTTCAGTTTTGGGTTTCTTTAAAGAGTCTCAAGCATTCCAAATATGTCCCTCCAATTGTTTACTATTATCACAGTCCTGATCAGAAGACAAAAACCCACATTTATCCGATCAGGATGTTTGTATTGAGTCTGTTTGTCAGTGTGCAGGTTAACATGAAATTAAACACTCTGTAGATGGAAACACTTAGCACTGAAATGAACCTACCACTGAGGGTTAATTAGACAATCAAGTACAAGAGCTGGCACTCTGTCTGCCAATGTGGCATTGCTTCTCCAAAGAGGTGCTCTCCAGTTTACAGCAGAATGTCAAAACTATCTTCTGCGTGGGTGAAAAGGATGAGGTTAACTGGAATCTCTGGAGGAACCACTGAAAAAGGCTGGCTGGAGAGAAAGAAAGGTCCCTCTCAGAGGAAGGCACCCTGAGCTGCAGGGCAAATGAGAAGAGGGAGTCCTTAAAAAACTGAGCCAGGAAAGAGCTGATAGCAAGTCAGCTAATTACAGGGGAGAGCGAGGAGTGACCTTGCTAGAAGTAGTTAAGTCTATTTCCATATCTGTGTATTTCACAGACATTTAGAACTGTGCCTTCTCCTGTGGCTGTGGTGTATCAATGATTTTATTTATGCTTTACCACCAACTGATTTGAGGGAAGTATGATTCCCAGGCACTTGGCTGACACTCTTCAGTAATATTCCTTGCTTAAAGATGTAGCTTATCTGTAACTGGGGAAATGATGTAACTTAAACGGGGAAATGATATAACTTAAATTCACAGCTACCGAATGCATTTGGTAAAGAAATTCGAAGTGTAGGAGTGTGTGCCACCAAGAAAATGCAAGAGGCAGGTTTAAGACAGATACTGCAGAAATCAGGAAGAAAGGAATCATCTTCTAGTGAGCAGCAGCAGAAATGAAACCTTCCTGCAAAGAGGTGAAATGCAGAGTCCCAGGGTCTCAGGGGATCTCTGAGTGCTTCATACACTTTATCTGCTTTTCATTTTACATTATTAGTCCTCAATTGTACTCCTTGGAAGTGATGTGTGTGCATCTTACCTGCCAGTGACATTAAACAATTCGTGCTCACTTCTTCCTGGGCTGGGGAGTGGAATGTATTTCACTGGATCACTCCCTGGATCCGTTTCACAATGAGAACAGGAGGCAAAGAGAAGTCAAAACAAGGCAGGAACAGAAAGAAAAGAAGACAGGTAGATGGCCTGGCATTGCCTTCTTTAGTGACAGTGAATGTACATAAAATTCAGCCCAAATTGCTGTGGTAAGATGGGCGATGGTGGTGATGGAAGAATGAAAAGGAGAACATGGCAGCAGGATCAAGAAATGCTATGCTGCAGATAACTTTTTCCAAATATTTCTCGATCTTTCAAATCACCATTACCAAATGCCTTGATGTCTAACTGATTCCTGACAGCTTTAAATTCTATAACCAGTGCTTGCTTTTCAGGGCTCTTTCATGTGAATGAACTTCTGTCAAACAGTTTCTTCAGAGCAACAGGCATATTCTAAAGTAGTTTTTCTGCACTTGGACGTGTAAGGTATCTTTCCAGCTTTACTGCCCCAAACAATGCCCACCCATCTAAAATAAATAGCATGTTCTTACAAGCCTAGGCCTCTCTAGAGCCACGACTTCAACTGTCAGGAGAGAAGGCAGGATATTGTCTTCTTGTAGGGAGAAACACTGGCGTGTCAACAGTTTTTCTGTATGGGAATCTTTCAGCAAAGAATTAAGAAGAGAAAGACTCATCAGGTCTAACTTTCATTCCACTGAACAAAGATGTGACCAGATTGGTTCCTCCTGGACTGCCCTCAAAGGCTGCTTTACCCTGCACAGAATGTGCCAGAAGACTGTACCTGCAGCTCCCCACACCCCACTGCCTTGCTGGCAGGGCGAGGTGGCACCAGCCTTCTGCTGCCCACACACCCACAGGTATCAGGTGGTTCCTGGGAGCTGCCTGATGCTTCACACTCTTGGCACCCCCTCAGAGCTCAGCAGTTGTGTCCACCTTCCTGCACACACCCTGCACAGGTGTAAATCTGACCCCACAGCCTGCAGCAGGGCTCTGCAGTGTCCCTGTCATCTCCAACGCCCCAGTGTACCCACCGGCAGCACCAGTGGCTTTCATGTTGATCTCGCAGGGCTGGCATGCTGTGACAAACACATCTGCAGAGGAAAGGGCAGGGCAGAGGGGACACAGACAGTGCAGAGAGGCAAACACGGTGACAATCTGCCAGGAGATGGCATGAGAGCATAATCCTGACTCGGTCACAGGCACGGTGAGACCACAGTGTCCAAACCGCTCAGAAGGGAGAGCCGTTGAGGACAGCTGGCACCCTGACATCCTAAAAACCGGTGTGAGCAAAGCAGAAATTCCACCTTGGGCATGGCCCTGTCTGCACTGTGTCAGTCCTGCCTTTTTGCCAGATTTGCACATCTGAGGAGAAAACAGTGTGTCCTCCCAGGAGCTCCTGCCAGCACAGTACAGCCGGGAGGAGCCTCTGTCCTGGAAACACACATCTGAAGACATGAGCAGCCAAACTCCACTGATGTGTCAGCATTTAATTACAGCTGGAGTCTGGCTCAAATCTTTCCCTTTCTGTCATGTATTCTGCTTCCCAAAACACATACACAAAAAAGCAACAATGCAGGATTTCTACCCCTCAAAAATAATAATCACACTACAGCCGCACTATTATAATTAAGCAGAAATTAATTGCACTCTATAGAAGGGGACAGGTTCTGAAGGCTTAGCTGGTTTCCTTTTAAATTACTGTGTAACATTGTGCACACAGTGAAGATCTTTTCAACATGCTAAATGTGCTGGGGGTTATGTTTGCTTTAACAGACTGCAAAGGATGCTACATTTACATTTAATTAAAAACCTAATTTATTAAAATAGTGTATTTTGGTTCAATACGTATTTGTTTAGCATGTAGATGGTTTCACATCAGAAATAAGGGTTTTTTTCAAACACTATTGAGCAACAGATACCTGGGAAAGCAGATGAAAAGAACAGATCAATGTATTTTCAAAAGAAAGCTTGTCAATGCAAAAACATTTGGCCCTGTCACAACCAGATTAGTTTTGAACATTCACCATTTCCAAAGGAATCAATCTCTATCCCAGCAGCTAAATAGTCTGTTACCTTTTTGACAGGAATGAAATAACACAACCCCAGAAACTGGAATGCATGCAGGGACCTCACACCAAGGATGAGCTACCCTCTAGCCAAGAGTGATCTGAAGAAATTACTCCTATGGGTAGATGACATCATCCCTTCCAGCTGGGAAGGGCATCACTGGCTGTGTGAATGTAGAGTGGGTCTGCCAAACCAGGCAGAGGATTTAGGAGAAAGAAATTCCCATTTTCAGCTCCTAAGCAGCATTACACAGGAATCAGGGAAGGTTTTGGCAGATGCAAAAAAAGAAATGTAGGCATCTAGTTCACTTGAAATTCAAATGAGGAAACAGCGAGTTCATTTATGTGCTTTCAGGGCTAGTTAGCAGCTAAGCAAAGATTTTTTTTTTTTAACTGAAATTTTACATTTAGTTTTAGGAGTGGAGCTTTAATTGGGTTAAGTCCTGCTTTACACACCAAAGCTCTTCATGGGATCTAACTCTGTGTTCTTGTGTTACATAAAAGTCCTAGGGAACCTCTTCTTCGTAGCTACATATCTGATTCATCACTCTTTGGAAGGCTACAATAAATCTGTCATGGAACCCTACTAATTGCTAGTAAATCACCAAAGTTGGAAGTGTCACAAGCATATCCAAAAAGAGGAAAAGTGAAGAGCTGAACATTCAAAGAGCTCTGGGGTGAAATTCTGTCACTTTGCAGATGAACCTGTAATCCATGTGAAAATAAATGATGTATAATGATTACTAAATTTGAAATCAAATCTTCACATGGGGACAATTCAATAAGGTTAGGTGATTATTGGACTATGCAGCAGCATCAATTATGGAGCCAGAAATAGTCTCACATCCCTCAGAGACTACAAAGACTCTGCATTGCTTTATTCACCAACATCAGAGGGCAATCACTTTCATCAAATAGTCTGGGGGTTCTCGTTTGGAAGAAAAGAGAAAAAGAAAAAATGGAAGGCACAAGCCCAAAAAATGACTGGCAATGATCCTAACTTATCATCTGAGCTACCATTTGCTCAGCCAATTGATGGGAAATGAAGTGTGATCAATTCTAGTCCACTGTACATCGTTCCCATTGACTGACCTGCCAAATCTTTGATTGAATAATTAGCTAAGATATCAATATCTGCCATTTTGCACAATGCTCACAAGACAAAGCCCTAAAGTTTTCATAAAATGGACAATTACCACATTATCTGTAACTTGACACTTTCTTTCACCTGTATGACTAAGCTTTGATATTGCCAAAATATGAAATAAAACCATAACAGTACATAAGAAGTAGTAAAATCCAGGAGCATGAAATCTAGAGGTCAGTGCAACCCCTGAAGTAATACAACATACATTTTTAATCTTACAGATGAATAATAAGCCATATCAAAAAGGATTAGATCCATGCTCCTCATTTACCATAGTTCACTGTAAGTAGCAACTTATTTTCCATTCCACTACCAGGGGAAACAGCCTTAACTCAGGTACTGGGTGGTGACTGACAGCAACACTGACATTTTAATAGCAGCTACTGTTTAAGAGCACTATCACCATCCTGTGATTCTTAAATAAAGATTTAATCTACTTTTGATGCAGCAGAGCTCTGCAGACCTGGCAATCTGCTGTTAGGGCACAGGGAAAGGTGGGAGTTTCTTTACTCCCATCACCCAGTCCCACACCGGGTGCCTAACAAGCTGTTCCATAGCCACAAATTAGACTCGGCAAGGCACTGCCTGACATTATACTTTACAGTCCCATGCCTGAACTGCTAGCAAACAGGGACACTACATTTACTGTTCTAGCTCAGACAAAAATGGTGTTAACTGCAAAGACAAATCAGTTATTCAGTGTAAAAATGATACACAACTTGTAAATTGGGCCCTTTATAAGTATTTTGGCATTTCTAGGTTTAGTACCTAAAGATATCACTTCTCCCCAGATCATTCTGTTGTTGTTTTGGGTGTGCTCACCACCCTTCCCCTTAATTCTCATACCTATTCCCCTCTTACCTCCCAATGATGAGCAAAACCCGAAAAGGAAATGTACAAATGGAAAATGCAAATGTATCATCTAAAATGCAGGAAAGGGCTAGTGGCTTACTAAGCAGAAATAGAGAAAACATGTGAAAGAGAAAATATCTTTCTCCACATCATGGATGACTAATTTCTTTCCACACTATGTTGTAATAAATCCTAGCCTTTGCTACAGAAGAATAAGAAAGTTCTTTCCTGGAGCTAATAAAGACACATGCTGCTTAGGGCTCACTTCAGTGTGCATAAATGGAAGACATTTCTGGTTTGCCAGGGAGTGGCACCTCAGATAATCCAAAGAAAGATTCATCTTTCCTTCTGGCTGACAGCTGGTTAAAACCATAATGCCCTAACTTGGCTTCCTTTGCACATTACACCAACCTTATCCTAGGTCTTTATTTTTCAATTGGCAGAAAATATTATACCAGTGCCCCCCTAGTGCTCGCTGGCTAACTGTTTTTTTCAATCTCTGCACTTAATAGGTGTGTGTAGTAGCAGGGCCATACTGCAGTGTAATTCTAGGCTGCTGTTGGAGAGCAGTAGTTTGCATAACACTTTGAAGTGAACATTTAAGAGAGGAAATCTGCACTACAGAGGCAGCACTTGTTTAACAGACAAACTATATATTCAAGTTCAATGCATAACTTTTTATGAAGCCAGATTTCCTGCACACCTCTATCAAAGGGACTGACAAATTAGTCAAGTGACACAAGCTGGACTGATCACCACCCTGAACAGCTTCAATAGTATCTACCTGTGCAGTACAGGCTATGCAAGCACTGTGCAGTAAGCAACTCCTACTATGGAAATGTGAACTACACACATATTTACTATTTGCTTATTAATATAGTCTGACACAATCTGGTTCAGTGCATTTTGCATGTTGAAACAGCTCTCTCATATGTCCTGAATGATGCCTTTTAATCCTGAAGACCAGTTATTCAACATTATCTAGCAATATCTTACGATGTGCTCATCCCTCATGAGTAAAAGACTGGAACAACCCACTTCAAGGCCACAGACAGACAAAATGTTAACACACACCACAGTACCTTCATCAGAAATAATGACATCCTGTGCTACTCATAGCATAATTTCACACTTAGACTTAATTACCCTCTCTTCTTTTCAAGAACAACAACAATAAAACCCCACCAAAACCCCCAAAAAACCCCAAACAAACAAATGAATGAAAAACTCCCAACAACAAAATTATCCAAAAAACCCCCAACTTATCTGTGTCTTTTTACAGGACTTAGCTCTGCAGAGTATTAATTAAGCACTGTGAGTATCACAGCAGGAAAATGCCTCCTTTCTCCCTGCTAGCAAGACTAGGAGCAGCAGGGGCACAAGATATAAAATATTCTCCTCTTTCCAGATTAGCCCAAAGCACAAACAAGTACCAGCATTCTCTTTGTTCTTCTCACCCAGAGCAAATGCTACATCAAGTTCGAGAAAGACAGTTACAACTTGAACAAATTGGCTCCAGGAATCAATCAACTTATCCAAGAAGAGGTAGGATGCCTAGACTTTCCCGTTTGTGGAAATGGTTAGTAGGCATCAGTGCTAATGACAACATGATGGGCTGACAAGGCTTTATTTTCCTCCAAGACTGGAAAATTCTGATTCCGCTTGGCAATAAATGTAAATTATTTACAGTGTAAAGACTTGGTAGATACTATGCAGTCTACCGCACATGGGTATACGTAAGCCTTGCATACCGTAATTGTGCACTATATATGCATTGATAAAATTAATAGAACTGCAAGCAGAATATTTCTATCTTGAATAATTTTTCACATATTAACCATCCATCTTAATACCATGCCTCTTCTTATCTGATTGGTTTATTAAGTACTGGCAGGGGGTTTTATTCAGCTAAAGCTTACTGAATGAAGGAAAACGTGCAGTTGTTTAGCAGGTCAGGTGTAAATGGATGAAGAAGCCTCAGGACTGAGCAAGATGCCAACGTCCTTCAAAATAACATTTACTAAATGGATTTTCACACACAGCAACTTCTATTTCCTAAAGTGGTAAATGCAGTCTCACAATATCTGAAAGAATTAAACATTCTGTGTGAAAATTAGCCATAGAGCACCACACGAGGTTCCCCTTTATCCACTGGAGATAAAGGGGAATTGTGCTGCCTTCTAGGAAGGAGATTAAATTTCCCCTTTACAACTCTGTTTCCAACTGTCTAACGCACTTTGGCAAGCTTTCAAAGGCAGGCTGGCATCACTGCAATCCAGGCTACATCCTTTGCACTGAGTTTCTCCACTCACGAGTTTTTCTGTGTTTTCTCATTTCTTTCATGGTTGCTTACTCCACAGTGCATCTATCTTTTCTAGGCTAAGATGTCTACGCCACATATATGTCATTGCAGCGATACAACAGAAACAAAGCACATATGGTAATTTAAGAACATATTTGAAACATCTTGAAATTAATTTTGAAGTACGAAGAAAGCTCATAAAAAACTGAGGATGTGAATGTGAATTTTAAGATGCTATAGAAATCAGCTGGGCATGCTATAGGTTTAAATCTTTTTGCTTTTTCTTTCATATTTGCTATCAGCACAGCATTACCAAAGGCTTCATACGGACAATCTGCAACCTATGGACAACTTTAAAAAGAGTTATCTGATTGTGTTCATTTGTTAAAAAACATAGCTGTTACTATAACAGCAAATTTTTGTAACTTCAATATATTTACAAGTTCAGAGTCTATATTCTGTTTTTTTCTCTTGGGAATACAGTGATAGTTGCTTATGACTTAAACCTACAAATTAACAGCACTTCTGGACCTTAGCAGACAACCTTCCTTCTAGCAACCACATAAGGCTTTTCTTGACTCAGGCATCACCAACTCAGTATTAACTGCTGCATGTAGTAGCCTTAGATTGATGAATTGTTTACTCTTCTTACCATATTGGCAACTATAAGATTTTTTTATGTATTTCACATTACTGTGCGTTTTTCTTAAGTCTCCAACACCTGGAGTGATGAGTTAGAAAAGAACAAGGTTCTCAGAATGACTGAGGTATGATAACTAGGGAATGCATGAAGAATGGTCACATATACCCACTTCAGACTTCTGTAGTTACCATAACCGTGACATTGCTGCTGAATCTGTATCTACCCTTTATCCAGAAATTTTTCAGTAGTCCCAGCTAGGAACTGTTACATGACATTCTTCTTGGTAACCCTGTTAGTTTGAGGATTCCCATCAGGGTTTTGGAGAATAGTACTTCAGATACTCTGCCTCCAGCTGAGCCCAGCATTTCCTCTGCCTCAGTTTAATACGTTCACACCAAAATCAGATCTGCAGCAAAAACTGATACTGTCCTGTATACACTAAGCTTCTGCAGAGATGACTTCGGCATCACAACAACTCCTCTTTGCTTGGCCACCCTGCAGCTGGCTCCATCCCTGTACTCCAGGACATGCCACATACGTTTTACTAAATCTATTTCTATTCCATCCCTCTCAAACAGATGCCCTGGAGCCTCTATTTGCTTTACTCTTCCCACACTGGCAATAGGATTCTTTTGTGCTGCTTTCCCTCCTCTTCGGCTGGAGAACAGGCCACAGAGTCACCTGGCACATGTTCTGGTAACAACAGTACAGTCATTTGGACCATTTTTGTCCTCTCTGCTCTTGCCTTCTTCCTCAGTAAAATTCAGCAACTCCTCAACTCATTCTTGCAGGCAAAATTTCTTCTCACCCTGAGAGAGAGAATTTGTTGTGTTTCAGTCTCTTAGTCCTGTTCTTGGCACTCACATACAACTCGGAGTGGCAATGCTAAAGAAAATTTTTTTTTTACAGATTTTGAGTGAGATTTTAACTGTCTCATTCAAACGCCTGGCAAAGTCCCTCATGCCAAATGAGAGACATGTTACAAGCTGTGTTAAAAACTGATCCCAAATGAATGAGTTACCTTCTTAGACCTGGCAGGACTGATTTGCATCACAAAGCCACCACTGCCTTCTG
>NW_008686090.1:29464-36554 GCF_000695815.1 Acanthisitta chloris | reverse complement strand
GCCAAGGACTGAACAGAGAGAGATGCAGAGGAGAATCACTCCTAAGCAGGCTTCAGCTGCACAGCTAGCCTGAATTGTAACTACTGCTCCCTACCACTTTCTTACCCACACGAAAAAGCTTGTGAACTCTCACAGGACACTTTCAGCTTGTGTTAACACAGCGAAGAAAGTACAGGCTGAAGTTCTGACGTTGCTTCTCTCTAGGCTGGCAAACTACCTACTTACATGCAACACAGGGGTATGTCTACCATAAATCCTACTATTCCCCAAGCATTACTGGACAGTTCAACTAGGATAAGATGCTGTTGTCCCCCAGTACAAATGCTAAACTATGATCACCAACAGTTACTGGAGCAGAAATATGACATGAGTAGACCCATGGCTTTCATACACATCACTTCGGCATAAAAGGAAACCATCTTCTAAAAAGCTCTTTCTTGGTGAGCAGTAAATGTGTAATATTGTAATTTATCACCAACAATCCCATTATTACACTGAAACTAACTCCATTAAAAGAACTTTCAACCCCTAAAGGGTTTCAAGCAATTCCCAGTAAATTTCCATGTCTAGATATGTCAACAAATTCAGTCTCTTAAGCAGCAAGAATAATCCACCATGGGAATTACACTGCATTTACCAAATATATGTAAATAAATTTGACTAACACAAAAATATCAGTTTAAATACAAAAAGTTAAAAAACAGTACTAAGCACAATTTTGCCCATTTTCTTTGTTTTGCACCAGACAAACTGCAAAAGTGTGATTCCTTCACAGCCAATAATCCTGCTGAGCTTCACCTTTTACCCTAGTCTCTTCATGAAATTCGTTCCAGCTGCTGAGTGTGACAGGTATGCAGCAATATATGCTTGGTGATGAGCACTTGTGACAGCATTTAGGTTGACCCAGTTTTCAAGGTAGTTCATACATCTTAGCAGGGGAAAAAAAAATCCATATCAATGAATAGGATAGGAATGCTATTATTACATTATTGTCTCTACTGATCCCTCCAAAGAGAAAGAGACAATCTTCCTCTGTATTCAGCCTTTCCCATTGTTAGAAAATTTTTATTTTAGAGGCATGTTATTGTTATAGCAAAACACCTATATTACACCAAAAAACCCCAGTCTTAGCAGAGATTCAGCTATATGATTAAGAAGTGCTTTTTACTAGGCAAACTGCATCACTCCCTCATAATCACACCAGATTCTACCAGATTTACATTACAAATGCTTCTACATTGTGGTCTCTTCTAAAACAACTGTGCTGGGCTATGATCACATCTTTTCTGTTCTCTCAACATCTACATGGCTCCTGAGCTAGGTCTGGGGTCCAATGCCCCTCATCACCATCAACAACATCACGAAGTTATTCCCATTATTCACATTCTAAAGAAGGCAACAACTTCCACGGCCACTTTGATAGGACATTTCCCTCAAAAGCTCTAGAATTTCCTATTTATTTAGCCTTTCTTTGTGGCAAACAAACTACTACAACTGGTCCTCCCCGTGACAAACTACAAAATCAGACTGACCAGTAATGCTCTGAAAGCTTCCTTTAATCACTTCTCTGCTTAGCTGTCACATGGGAATAGCCTTGCTTGATTACTATTAAATAATTTTAAATAATTAAGGAATTTCATCTCACTATTTGCAATCCTGCCTTTTAAGTGCTTTTTACCAGCAAGAATAATGGTAGTTTATTGCTTTCAAGCCAAGCATTCTCTGGCCAAAAACAGAAAAGCAAACATAAAATCTTTCTTCCACGTAAGATTTGTTTAATAAAAAGGCCATTTTCTTTTCCTCCCATGTATCTCTTAGAGCCCAGCTCAACATTGGGATCCCAGGTGCTTTCTTTTTTATATCATGGAGAGTAATTAGGATTCTGCACTCTGTGCCAGTTGGCCACTTGGTTGATGAAGAGTAAGGCAGAAAATGAATTAAAAGTTCAATACTCCTTTCCATTACTTAATCCAGAAATAAGCCAAAGAAAATCTAATGTGAATAACAAGATGAGATGGGGAACAGAGACTGTACAACACACTTGCCTGATGGCTCAAGAAGCTAATCAATGCCCAGAGGATTTTCATGAGCTCTATGTAAAATGGTCATTGGATAACATGCAGAAAGAGTTGCTGTTGAACCAAGTTCTTTCTAGCATTCAGCTCACACTGACTTGCTCAGTTCTCTGTGCCCAGAGGCCCAGCTCCAACAAGAAATACAAAATAGTCTGACCACCACATTAGTTTGTAGTTTACAGATTAGGGTTATATCCTTAGAGAAAGAATTTTAAATCACCTCTGATCAAAGAAGAATGAAGGTTTTGCCTTCTGCACTCTAGATAAGCATTCTAACCATGAGGCTTCTCCCCATGGCAAAGCAAAGGACCTCCTTATTTAATGGAGGATTAGATGGGGTTTGGTCCTTTTTTTTTTTTTTTTGCAAAGGTGACCTTGATCTCTGATTTTTGAGAAAAGGGCAGAGAAACTTATTTCAGAACCAGCATCTAGGACAGCATGAAGGAAGGTGTTTTCTCAGAGCAATGAATATGCATAAAGATAGATATTTAAGACAACTCCTCACTCATTCTTTTCTATTATCTCTTGGTTTGTATTCAGCTTTTTGGGTTTTTTTGCCCCTGGATAATTGTATTCTGCCTTAAACCTATGTTAATGGATACATACTTACTGAATACTGGATAAACCAAGGAGATTTGGCATTTTATGTCCATACACAGTTATACCACCATGACTGAAACAGTATCTACTGAAATACTTAGGATCTTCAAGTATATTTGTGTATTTTACATATTTGATTCACAGACATTTCTGAATATAATACAAACTCTTCTCATTATTTAAGAGGAGATGTTGTTTCCTGCAATGCATGTCCAGTGAAAAGCATAGCTGCAGTTATTATAACATATTTTTGTGTTTCTTTCATGTATCTTTATCTCCATCACTAATTTAAATCCCAATGTGTATCTCCTGTAAGAATATGAAACACTGTATCCCTTCACATTTATAAGGAAGCATAAATATTGCACCTTTTTTCTTGAAGATAGATTTGAATGTGCTTTTGACAGAGCAGTGCCCACCTTATCGATTCAAACACCATCTGAGAGGCATCAAAACTGCAGCAATAGTTTTGCTGCTAACATGAATCACAAACTCTTTTCCAGCACATGTGAACTGGGATCTTACTGCCCTAAACACTGATACATAAATACAGTTATTTGACACAATGTAATTTCACAGCAAAATCACATCAATGCATTGACTTAATACCAGGTTTTATATGACAGCCTCATATTCTTGGCTGATTACTTAGAAAGTGCAGCCTAAACCACCCTGTGCAAGTAAAAAATATCTAACCTATAGAAAATAAGATTAATAACCTTATTGGACAGATGCACTCTGAGATTTTAATTCTGCTTCAATTCCTGTTTAGCAGAAGTTCATTAAACTCCTACATCATGAGTCTGACCTAGAAAAGTAAATAAGTACTTTGTTATTCCCTTTAGAGCCCTGAGTTACTAATAAGGAATTATAAATCTCCAGTCACTTTGTCAAGCAGCCAAATACATCCCAAGTGAAACACAACTGCAAAGTTCATAAAAATCAGACCAACTGAAATGCAAGACTAAAAATGTGATTTTGTTTTATAGACCATGAATTAATATCACATTGTTTCCGCTTTTGTGAACTACAAATATGGACAAGTAGGAATGCAGTAAATACAACAGCTTCACCCACCTAAGTCAAGTCTTTCACTGGCCCCTGTTTGTCTCCTCCTTGAAAACATCATGTAACTGCACTTATATAGCACTATTCATCATAGATGTTTAAGGTCTTTATGGAGACAGATAGGTAGTTTAGATGTGGAGAGACTCAGGAGCAAATAATCATAAAACATTCACATGTGCCTCAGCCAAAGTCACCAGGCAAACCAGTGATGGATCTGGTAATGGGACCATAGTACCCCAGATCAACTTCCAGCTTTAAAACCCACAGAGTGTCATGGGCATTGCTCCAGCAAAAATGATAAGCATGTACATTACTCAAGATTCATGAAGAATCACACTGAAGATGTTTTCTGAAACAAAGCCACAGCCCTTCTGTGTGCAAGGGTGAAATCTGGGCTCTGCTGGAAAACCTGGCTCACTGATAAAAGTACTCTTGGCTTCAGTGCATCTATGACCTTCCATTCCTTTCTAAATGTTTCTTGAAAATCTGCTTTGGATTTGTTGATTCATTTATTGGATGACCTCAGTTATACTATCCAGGCTATGTTAAATATAGTAGCTTGAATTGTCATTACCTACAGCAATTAAGCCTATAATTAGATCCCCTTTAATGTCTTCTTGACTTGCAAATGCATCCCTCTGACCTTCCCTGATGCTGTTTTACATTTGACCCTGGAATTTTTCTGGTTGCTTTCCTAATACAATAGCTCTGAAGTCTGCTTTGAAATAATCTAGCCCGAAATCTGAACCCTAGTTTTAATAGGATAGTGAGAATTATTTCTGATCATGTTTCCTCTCTCTAACTACAAAAGAACTAAGGTTCATTTACAAATCATCCCACTGCAGCTTATCTCACTGCTTTTGCAGCTGTCCATCAGACCACAGCTTTGTAGAGAGTTCTATATGCTGCTGAAACTTCAAAATATGAAATTGCACAGATAAACATTAGGTTTGGCAGGAATCTGGCTATATTAATAAGATGGGTGAGCTCAACCCTTCACCTTGCAAGGCTGTTTGTCAAGAGGAAACCCTCCCAAAGAGGCCATAAAAGCCCTGAAGTCCTGTCTGCTCCCAGAGACGAAGATGGCATATCTTGTTCACAACATTCATGTTCTGCCATGACTAAACCTTCCCATGTCAAACACGGCACACTTAGCTGCTTCCTTCCGAGGGCAGAATGGTCTGTACTAGGTAAATTCTGCACATACAGTGTAAAGCAGTTTGGGACTCTGTGGTATGAAAATAATTTAAGATAAGTTATAACATGGCTTCACAACTTGAATTATACCTGATGTATTTGTCATGCTGATTTTTAATTCTCTATCCACCTCTAAAGCTGAGATGGCCCCATTAATTACGTAGTTGGAACACTGTACCTGTATAAAAATGTGAATGAAATTGCTAAATTAAGATTGCCTCCAAGAAACTGTTGCTTAGTCTCATTAGCAATATAAAAGTGCAGTAATTGAAATGCATCCAGGAAGCTGTTTATTCAACTGCCCAAGAAACCTGACAGTTACTAAAGGCAATCTTAATCCACACAAAGAGAGGGTTAATTAAAGATATGCAAAGAATTCATTTTTCTTGTGTTTCAAACCAGGAAGTACCTAGTGTCCCATTCAAATAGGTGATGAGAAGACAATGGATGCTCTGGAAGATCACAATGAGATGTGAAATGCATTGTACAAAAGGTGTTAAAAAAATCATGTGCTGAATACAATGTACTAGGAAAACGGAAATTAAAATCTTGTGCACTTGGTCCAATGTGCATAAATTTCAGCATCCCACAGGGAAAATAAACATGTTTTGTAGTTACTGACACTTTCACATCAAATTCAGAGACCAAGTCACTGAGGGGCTTTTCTAGCCTCACACATCGTTTCAAAGACAGCATGTCACAGTCTTCCCAGCTCTGACAGAAAAAGACAGACATGGCTTTGGGCTGTGGAAGAGACAATGTTTTACTGTTATATGGGTAAAACCAGCTAAAATTCCACCAATTATCCTGTAAACTGAAGAGTAATGCTAGCAACTGGACAGTCTGTGTCTCCACTTCAGGCAATTTAATATCTCCTATCTTTTATTTTTCTTTCCTCTCTATTCCAGAAAATGCCAATAAATCCTCCTTTTCTTTAATCTAAGCTTAATTGGGTTTTTGGCTGTTATCTGGGGAAATTACTTTTTCGCATTCCTAAGGGAAACAGAACAGTGTCCTCAGGAGAGCTGAACACAACAGACAGCGCCTACTGGTCAAGGTCAGGGGAAAAACTGTTATCTTCTTTGAAGGAATTGCCTCAGAGGGGTCAGTCATGTCATTATGAACAGAGAATGGGCTAAATGACTTGAGGACACAATGCACCATCAGGGACTTAGATACATGTAATAGACTACTGGTACTGAAAGGTAGGATTATACACAAATATGTTAGGGATAAGATGGATATCTTAAAAAAATACTTCAAAAGCAATGTGCTCACTGAAACACACTGCACATGGAGAAGTCATATCATTAAATTACAAAAGTATAATTAAACTGGTAGAATCGTCTTAATGTGGTTGGAGACATAGAGGTATAAAGGTGTTTGTTCCATGATAAGCTAGTCTTAGAAAATAAGAATAAAAGGCATTTCTGGGATAAGGCATCTAGACACTATACATCTATGCCCATGGCAGAAGACAACTATGTCCATTAGGGATGTGAATATAATGGAATAAAAAGTACATGCAGACCAGTCCCAACAAAAGAAGATGCATTTTAATAGAAATGGGGAAAATGGGGTTCTTGATAAAAAAAAACACTAAAAAAAAAAAGCAGTTGTTTTTTTGTTTGTACACCAAAGGCACACCATTATCAGCACAAAGGGAACTCTGCATCTCATTGGTGCCCTCCCCATGGTTTGCACGTGCAGACTATCCATTAATAGTTCTCTGCATTGTGTAATTATAGAAGGCAGAAATAGACCCACCACTATGAGGTGCTTTCAATGGAGTTATCACTTTGCAAGACTGAGCCTAGCATTTTTATTATTTTTGCTGCTTTGTATCACTGTGCTGCTTGGAATATTTATTCAAATCATTTGTGTTCCAGATATTTCCATTTTCAGAATACAATTTAATGTATAGACAGAGCAACAGACTGTCTGCTTCCTGACAGGGCTGATAAGAACCAAAATGTTTACAACGCAAAGCTGTCTGAGAAGCAGAACAACAGACCTCTGCAGGCCAGGTGCTCAGACAGGAATATCTACTGGTAAATCTGAAATGACTCACACTGACAGAACCATCCTACCTGCTGTCCAGACATGTTCCTCTGAAATACCAAAGCAACTCATGAGTACAACCAAAGCTA
>NW_008686090.1:0-29446 GCF_000695815.1 Acanthisitta chloris | reverse complement strand
TTCCCTACTGGGTGTAGATGTAGATATAGTCCAGCTATATTCCAGACACCAACCTGAAACATTTTGCTGTGACACCAGCAACTACACCGCATGTAGTTTTTCCCTTCTTAGCTGAAACAGTACTTCCCAACAGCCTGTGATGTATGAATATCCATAGTGTCTTACTCTGCTTGGATCTCTTCAACAGCTCCTACAGAGTATGGAAAGTTACGTTAGTGTTTCTGTTGTCCCTAACACTGAGCACCATTACCTCCAGCAGCAATCTTGGGCAATGCCTCCTGCAATCCTAACTTGCACTCACAATCTACTAATCCCCTGTCCAGTATCTAATTGCTCTTCTGGGACAATTGTACAAGTAATTCACAAAAAGATCTCAATATCCATAATTCTACTGTGGCTACTTTGTGAGAGGGCTCTGGAGGAAATAAATAGCCCCGAAACAAACTGCTTTATGAATTATTCTGATGCAAATTCATACTCTAAAGCATTCCTCTCGTGCTAGAAGAAAGGAATATATACAATTTAGAATAGATTTTTATATTTGGATTTGCAGGAGCCATTATAAAAATTGATTAACAGTAACAAACCTCCACACACATACTAATTTAAAGAGTTAGGTGAGAATCACAGTAGTGATGGACAGCTAACCAATACATTCACCTAACACTGAGTCACAGCCAAAAGATGTTCATTTCCATTATTCCTATTTAATGTCGTGGCTTTTAAAATATTTCGGCCTAGATCTGTAAAACAGATACATAAATCCATTTGAAATCAACACAAATTTTCATCAAACTACTTTTGAAGAACTGGCCTCTGGATTTCTCAGGGTATCATCATCACAGTTAATATATTCACATAGGAAAGAAATTGGCTTAGTCACACAATCTATCAGCTGAGACTTGTAGCACCATCCTCACTGAAGAAAATAATCTCATATTAAAATTTTGAATATTTTCAAACTGTTTCAAACACTGTGCAGCTTGATCCCCTCCTACAGCAATGGCTAATATGCTGATACCACTGTAAAATCAGGGTTCTAAATTCCCAAAATACTGAACTATACTAAAGCTACCAGTTGCTGATCCTTACCATGCTATTGTGGCACCTACGTGCCAGTGAGGTCTAGCAGCTCCCTGGGATGCAGAAGCATTGAGGGCTCCCCATGGAGCTGGCAGGACAGAGCCTCATCATTCCAACCAGAGAGCAGGACACCTGGGGGGGCAGCCCCAGCCCTGGGCATCAGGCACCTCCCTGGGGACAGGGATGTGCTGAGGCCAGGCCAGGATGTTAGCCTGCAGGTTGGGCCTGGCTCAGCAGGGCAGGGACAGAGCTGGACAGAGTACCAACACTGTCCTACAGTGGTGGTGTCAGTGTCGCTGGGGCAGGGACCGATGCCCTCAGGCTGGGCTGAAAAGGAGCTCCTGGACCCACAGGAGCAGTGGGTAGAGTGGTTCACATACTTCTCCAAAGCAAAAGCAGGACTGCTATGTGACTCCTGCAAAAAGTATCTATAGATTTTGAGGAAAACACAGATGAAGACAGAGAGTAGGGAAGGGGTCCTGTTACAAAGGAAAGGCTGGGCAGGAAGGTCCCAGCAACTGTTTGTGCTGCAGTATGCAGGCCACTGCAACATCATGATGCAATTAGACATCTGATTAAGGTCAGATCATAGGTCAAATAGTATTTATAATATTTACAGGTACCAGCCAAAACATTTAGATGGCATTTCCCATCACTCCTAGACCAAGCCACACTAACCAAATGACATAACTTACAATTTTACCAGTCTAAGGCACGTCAGGATAAGACACCAGGCTATGATCTTTCTCTCATATATCTCTTTCTAATGAGTTTTACAAAATGGCAAATCATAAACCTAGTGTAATTATTTTATAGTAAGAGATGAGATCTCTCCAGTTAAAAGCCCTAGATGTGAGACACCAAGTTCAACACAAGAAGTACTCCACTAGTATCAATTCACAGCAGCTTGTGTCCATCTAACCAACACAGAGCTAATTGCAAACAACCCTCCTTTAGCTTCTAAAACCAACTTGTGACCAGTTTTTCAAAAAAAACACTACGAAATTCACTTTGGAGAATGTTTCTTTTTTTTTTTTTAATCTCTTCCTAATGCAGCTTTAAATTAACATGTTCAATAACGCAAGTAACATTCCAGCTCTAATAGCCAGAACCAGTCTTGACCCTCATCTTATCTTAGCTGGAGATAATTACAAGATACTAATGTAGAGTGCCAAAGACATTCCTGAATTTCACTGAATTATTACTAGAGAGACTGTGGTTCAAATCTCTCAGTATAACACTACATAGCTCTACATCAGTTTATTCTGTAGTATTCCTGTTTGCTTGCAGATGAAGTTGACAAACCTTGACTGTACTTTCAAGTAAATCCACAGACTTCAGGACCAATCCCATAATCTGACACATGTGAGTAATCACATCAATTGGTTTGTACAAATCCTTCTCCAATAGAAAAGTGCATACTTGTTTCCCTGAACCATGTAAAGTGCATTTATTACAGGCCTAATGCATGGAATACTGTACTGCAAATAGGGTATTGTACGTGTCACACATCAGCTACGTAGCAGTTAGTCACTGCTTTTTGTGGAGGTGTGTCCCATGAGCTGTCAGTAGACTTTGTTGAGCAATACCTTGAAATTCAGTTATATCTCAGTGGATGACTGGTTAATTTTATGGAGTCTAGACAGAAAGTCTGAAAATTAACATGCATAAATTTGAATCAATCATTCCTGTGCATTTAGCAGTCACTGCACTACTGATATCTACGGAAAAATGACCAGCTGTCTGGAATACCAATAAGAAACCTCACAATAGATGCCTACCTGTCAACAAATACTGAAGTATCTACATAATCACAATTCTAGGATGTTTGAATGGATGTATGCTCTTTCTAAATGAGGTGACCATGCCCTTAGCAGCTATTAGCATTAAGTAATGGTCAGTCACGGTGGAAAATCTCAATGGTTCAGCCTTAGTTTATATAGCACAGTGTTATGTGTTACATGAGCAAAGACCAGCTAGGTTTTCACTAATCAGTTCTGAGAGTGCCAAAGGCTCACTGATTGTTTCATCAACTCAGGTTTATTCCAAGTATAGCTCATCAGATTACAAGTCTGACAGATCCTGAAGTACCTTAGTGTTACACAGCTGATGAGCACAGTGTCACAACAGCAAACTGAAATGAGGCAAAATCTTTCTTTCAAAACTTATTCTACTAAATATTAAGCTTGCTCCTTCAGAACATACTTCAAAAATTAACTGTATCATGCTGAAATGCTTTAATATTCAAATGCTACTAAACTATATGCTCCAAAAAGTCCTACTCTTACTGTGTGCCTGAAGTGGTATCTTTACAAACTTTGGAGTAATATGAAAAATATGGCCTTTTGTATTCTTAATGGATCAGAATCAAACACAAGGACATGAGATGGTTGATCTGAGAAAGTAACAGGCACACAGACATTAACTGAACAATGTACCTGCCATATGAGGTAATCCCCACAGTAGATGTTTCACATGCATCAGGTTTGCTGCTTTGATATCGGTGCTCTAAAGAAATATTTCAACCTTCCTCTGCAGCCTATTAAGTAGTTAATAATCACATCTAGTGTATTTTTAAACACTGTAAAACATTCCATTCCACCTACCATTCCCATTCAGCCTAACCAGGAGTGACACACACAAGCATATATCCTCACACCCGTACTGAGAACCTCATTTCCACTAACACACAAATCTAAACAGCAGTTCAGAACTTTCAAAATATTTTGCAGTACTGTATGAACCTTCCACTGCAGAGGCACTTATAAACAGCATGGATATTTGTAGGTAATATGAGTAATAATTCAGTTACTTATTTTATGTTGTGATGCTTCAACTTTCTTTTTCACCTTCTTCTAGTGTTTGATACTGTTACATTATTTAAATTACTTTATAATTGTACCAATATTAGATAAACAGTACCTATAATACTTCTAGCACTTATAAAAACTTAAGAGTTCAGACACTAATATACTGTAACAGTCACCTGACTTTATGCTTTACCTTGCAACTTCTTGCCTTACATACTGTCTTTCATTTTACTTAGTCCTCAAATTCTTCAGGTCTGGCAACTGAGCTGTTTATTACATGCTTATAGAGTTCCCAGCACACTTAGGCTTGGTTCTCTATCTGTGCCTCAAAATAAATACACAGGAACAGAAAAGATTCTCTACTGCAATTGCCTAGGGACACCACTCACCAACAGCATCCCAGTGCTCATTTCTTTGTGGCTCTCCAGCCAAAGCAATGCAAATTAGTATGTTCCACTCACAGCAAGTCACTATATCTGAGAAAGGGCAGTTCAGTGCAGCTTGACCCATGTGACCAAATGTAATAAGTAGAATTCAATCATCCTTAAAAAAAGTCACTCTATAACCTGTACTTTGTAGAATTCATGGAGTGTATGCTGATTTACAGAGTATCGATTGATCTCTCTGTTCCAAAAGATATTGTCGTTAATTCTGGTCTTTTTCAAACACACTTTGAACATAAATGCACAAAAATATAATGCATTTTCATATAGCTAATGTACAGTATTAAACTGAAAATTAGGGAGAAGGAGCCTTTATTATGCCAAAGGCTTCAGTTCTGGATACAAAAGCACTAACGCCTCTTTTGTGGATTTTTTTGGATTTTTGTGGATCAACATCATATTGACAGTAACTAATCAAAAGTTTCCCATAGATAGGCACAGGTACCAGATCACTTCATGAGAGGACATCACTTCCTGAACCCACTGATGACATTTACATGCACCAAAGGGATCAGACTAGGATAAGCAAGAGTCCAGCACTGATTACCAGAGCCTTCCCTAGCGCAATAGTTAAGCATGTGTTTAACTCACTGAAGTAACAGACCAACTCATATGTTTAGGTACCTCACTGAAATATAGCTCTAATTATGGTCTATTCTTCCTGCCAGTACCTTTCAATGTCATCAAATAAAGACTCTCCATAGTGTGTAGACATTTCTGGAGTATTACTTCGAACAGAAGCTGAGAGAAGTGGCCTCAAGAGCAAAGTCATTGAATAGTCTCTCAGCATCCTCCAAGTTAGAGCAGCATGCAATTACTATCTCATATGTGAGATATCCCTGAGTATTCAGATAGCCAGTGCACTGATGTTTCTAAAATACAGCAGTATGTATTATTTGACTAAACATTATGCTCCCGCAAAGGGTCTGTGAAGCATCAGAAAGCCAAAGCCAGTTAGGCATTAAATAGGCATTAAAATAGATTCTGAAGTCTCTTTTCCTAAAATCTGCAATATTGAACATCAAAAAAAATGAATAAAACCTTCATCCTAGTAAATAATTCATGATAAACACAATCTTTGGAATTTGAACACATAATTAAATGCTGTCATCATTAAACATTTATCAAGTTGAAAATATGGTACACTTAAAAATACCCAATTTGTTAGTACCGAGAAATGTGACTTGCCCTGATTATTCACTGAACCCCTGACATACTGTAACACACAGCACTGACACCGAAACTTCAATTACTGCATTAGATGCTTGTTCATAACAGAACATTATAAAGAACGTTTGGGATTTTCAGGATTTCATTTTCTTTTAAGAATCTGAAATTGTATAGTGGAGGCACTGAGAGGCAAGGAGAACTGCTTGGAAGGAGCTAGATAAGTCCTGGCCAGAAAAATTTACAGATACAGGTAAATATTTCAGATACATACATTTAATGGTCAAACTTAAAAGGTTATAACAGGACTGTGAAAGGCAATGAATGATTCACAGGATGAACAGAAGTTCTTAAGGGTCCATCTTTACCTTCAAACCAATGTCCCATGACAATCATTACTAATCAATTCCTTTAGAAGAAAAGCAAAATATTGACAATGGTCACAATTGGATCAGAGATTCTCTTCACAGAAAACCTTTCAAAACCACTTGTTTTGAAAATTAACTTCAAAAACCAAACAAACCCTAAGCTTCCTGGAAACTGCTCTTCCCCTCAGTATTAGATTTACTTGGTTTTACTAAAATGAATTTTTTCATTTTAAAGATAACATTTTTTAAAAATATACAGTTTTACATATATAAAAATGTAAATATAAAATATGAAAACCTGTTTTTGAAATAGCTAAATGAAAAAAGAACTTTGTTTTCTGGTAGGTTGTACCTAAAAGAATCCAGATATACTGATATCAAAGCATGATTTCTTTAAGGTTGGTCAGAAACTCACCCTGTCATTACTATTATAACACGGCTCACTGGTAAACACAAAATACATGAACTACATGCAACACTTTCAGATCCATTCCATTCACTTAAAAATAACTGAAGAAACACTCTTACCATGCAAGTTACTTGACATTAAATCAAGAATTAAAATAAAACTAATTTCACTTGGGATTCCTTTTTATCTTAGAGTAAAATAAGTAAACACATCCTATTTGTTTTCATGTTTATGCTTTCTTTGATCTTCAAAACACAAGGAAATCTACTGCATATTAAAGTAATTTTGTATACTCAATATCATTAATTTCTCCACAAACCACAGTCACCAAACCACAGCCTCATTTTAAGACAACATATAGCAATGCTCAGAAGGATTACCTCTCTCCCACAGGTTATTTATGAATGCCCATTTAAAAAATGCAAAAGTGCAGGCTATTAATTTATCCAATAAATAGCTAAAAAACCATTTGTTATAACCTGAAATATTCCTGACACTCAGTGTCATTAGTATTTTCGAAGGCAAGTTTTGTTCTCTGTGCAATTACCTACAAAGGAAAAACAAATGTTTACAGCTGTCAGAACATATCTACTACAACTGTATTCAAACAAACAAGCTATCCATAAAAACACCTGATACATGATAACAACGAATATTTACAGCTACAAATAACTGACCAGATAGGATAGCTTCTTTTTAGTCACTAATATGAAGATTTGTGTACCTAGCATAAAATTTAACTTTACTTTTATTACAGTGTAGTTTGGGGAGGCAATTAACCATAAATTTGTTCAATGCTTAAATTTAAACCCCTTTTTTTTAGAATTAAGACTTTTTATGACAAAAGAAATGCACCTGCAGAAACATAATTTAAAGATACGCCTGCATAATTAAATAGGAGTAAGAAATTCTGCCCAGCTCCAGGCTAGATGCCTGACTGGATTTACTCCAAGAAGGCATGGCTTTTTTGAGCTCAGAGTATTGGGTAATTTGACAGTGGTCACAGAGGAGCTACAGTCCTCCAAATCTCCATCTGTTTCTGAAAAAGAAAGCTGTCTGCAGTAGCTGGACTACAGACATGATGTCTAGCATTAGCTAGAGTTATGGGGCTCAAACCTAATTCCTGTTTAAAGACATGGAAGTCTTAGGCGGAATCAAGCTGAGGTATTGATCCTTATTATATGTAATAGGCAAAACAAGCATCATAAGCCCTGATTAGTGCCATAAGCCTCCAACATGTACTTAGGACAAAGATACAACTGAAGTCTTGGAAAACTGAAAGGCAGAAGTAAAACAAAACGTGAAACAGGATTACCTAAGCAAGCAGGAAGTAGAAAGCAAAATGCAAAGAATAAGAAAGGGCTAAAGGCAAGAAAATGTGAAATTTCATCAAGAGCATTACACTGTAATATGAAAGAACAAAACTACACTTAAGGAGCAGACAAAAGTCAGAAGTCTCAAAGAGAGTACTAGAAAATAAAATGGATACTGACATGAGATAATTTTTAAAGGAAACTTCTTCAGTAAGTAGGAACACAGTTCATGGTCCTTCAATCATATCTCAGAGAGGAGCAGAAAAAAATCCCCATTCAGCTTTCAGCTTTCTTCCTGACATCAAAACCTGGTTAAGAAAGGTGACCAAAAGCTCAGCCCACATACCAGCCAACCAGGTAACACAGCACGAGGTGCTTGTGGGACAGAGAGTGCCTGAGGGAGGGAGATGGTTTGCACTAAGCGCACACAGGACCGTTCCGCAGTGAGCTGCAGGCACAGCAGCCCCCGGCGTGGCCACAAGCACAGAAAGCTGTGGCTGCTGCTGCTGCACTGACTTTCAACCTATAGCTGCAGGGAGGAAAATTTCAACCCCAATCTTCTATAATACAAAACCAGCAGTGGGTAAATGAGCTATTAGAGGTAATGAAACTGCACTTGTTGATTAAGAAGTGTTTGGATTACACTCCATTCCCCAGGTCTGTGCATGAAAACAGACCCTGCACCACACTTCTGAACGGAGTCAAAATACCAAGAACTAAGTTAATACAAGGGCACACCACCTCTTCTGAGACACACCTGCACACACCAATGAAATCTTGCAGAGGATACACAAGAACATGGAAAAGGGCTTTTCTCACACCCAGAGTGAAAGACCTAACTCGGGGAGGAAAGCACATGAACTATGTTAGTTCCAGCCACATGCAGACAGGAGGAATCATTTCACCAATACTTACGAGTTGTTCAAAAGACTGAATGATACCAGATTGTATTCAGAGACGTTGAACTTACACAGAAGTCTTGAAAACAATTTTTAACAAGATCATGGAATCTTATTCCAAAAGGAATAAAAGCTACAAAACCTCAAAACATTTTCTGGTTTCAAAAAGCAGAGGTTATGCTAGCAAATGTATAGGATGGGAGACAGGTATTTAATCAGTTCACTTAAAAGCTGGGAGTAGATGGTACATGAACAAGAGAAGTTTCTAATTCAAGAACCCCTCTGCTATAGCATTAAGATGCATGACACAAGATCCTACATATTTCAGTTTTTCTCATATTCCAGGAACCAAAATAGTTTTCAGTGTACAAGTTAAAATAATTTATCATATGATCTCATAATATATGTATATATGGCCTTGGCAGTGCTGAGTTAATGGTTGGACTCAAAGATCTTAGAGGACATTTCCAACCTAAACTATTCTACAATTCTACGATTCTGCAGATATCTCTCCAGTATAAATACATTCTACGATAGGCATCAGTCCATTACAGCTCAAGCTAGAGTAACTCAGTCCTTTAGCTTTTACTGTAGCATTTGGTTTTAAATCTGTAAGTCTACACTAAAGGCTCTGATGTCTGTCTTGTACATTACTAAATAAAATACTGATACAACTCTTAGAACAGCTCAACAACTGAACTTATGCATATATGCTAGCAGGATTGTAGCTTTCAATTCTACAGAACTGGAAGTTCTTGGAAAACAAAGCAAAAGGAAATGTATCTCCTAGCTTCCTAGAGACAAGAGATTGCATGTCCCAATATTGTATTTTTTTCTCAACAGAGTTACAGAATATATTTCAGTATTTATTACTTAAGATGCCTCAGAGAAGTCAGTGACAAATTTGGTATTGACTCCAGCATATCAGAATCCAACGCAAGACATTTTCATTTAATAAATTCTAACCAAGTACAGGATCAAAGTTCTGTCTATGTACTTGGAATGCCTAATGTTATGTTCACCACATCGGGCTACCTGACACTCAGCATGAAAACCAAGATAACCCTAAGGAAGTACTAGTCATTAACATTGCAGAAGACACAACTGCTACTGAAGGATGCACTATTGAAGGATGTGTTTGAGTGGATAGTTTGGAAAAGCACTGGATATTAGAGAACCCTCCCTGCAGGAAGTGGAGCAAAGCTCTAAATAACCAACACATTACAGCAAGTGAGCACAATGAATAGTCACATATCTATTTCTCATTGATTTCAATGGGATTCAGTGTACCATATCTGATCAATTATACTGCACAGATGATAAAACACATACAAGAATCACATGAGTATTAATGGATTTTTTTTTCTAAACTCACAATGCTATAGATAGTACTTTGCATTTTATATTGATTTTTAGGGCACATATAATACATTATGTCCCATTAGAATCAATGAGGAGTGAAAATACAATTACTGAAAATAATTTGTATCAAGATAAATATGATTGAACTTTTAGCCTTCTTCTATGTTTTCTATAAAACAGGCTGAGAAATTTAAGATGACATTTATATTTAAGAGTAGCACAAAGGAATGAGAGACTTGTGATATCCAGAAGCCAAGAATGGATGTACAAACGAAGAGAAAATTGCTCAGGTGAATGACAAATATATGGAGAGCTCATCTGACATTTATTTTCTTACCACTTGCTTCTTGGCTGTCTTCTATCAAACTTAAATTTCCGTCTAAATCAAACACTAAAATCATCAGCAATTTTCTTGCTAAAACTGGAATTTAGATTCTATAGCATATGCTTAATCTTCTGGAAAACAGCATTAACACAAGCACAGACAATTATATCAGCATATCAAATAAATGGATTTAAAAGACTTCTGGAAAAACCATATAGATGAACTCATCAGTCAAATGTAAATGCTTGAATAAAACAATAATGCTACTTACTAAACATGTCTATGAAGAGCTGATAAATTCCATAGTTGCCAAGAGTAGCAACACACACCTGAGAATAATCATAAACACTGTAGCTAAAAACAGAAGCAGAGTTGCCAGTTCCTCTCATTGAGAGTGAGAAGATAAACAACAAAGAATATTGACAGAAAGGCAAATAACAAATAGTAAAAAGTATCAACATGCAATTTTGTAGTTGTATCACAAACATACTGATGCAAAATATTAAGTTTTCTCATGCAGGACATGAGCAAATTACCTTCCGAATCAAAGACTCTTCCCTTGCCTTCCAGAACATTAATATTGAACGAGCGTAAGTGCATTGTTACCGCAAAAGAAACATTTTCCTTTCAATTTTTACAAACTTAATCATGTCTCTTTTACTTCTTGCTTTTTTAAAGCACCCAAGTGCTATGGGGTGTTTTTTTCAAACTAATGAGATTAGAGACTTACATTATCACTATCTACTAGTAAAAGCAAAAATGTATCTCACTGGGCTTTAGAGCAGAGGCTTTCAGTATTATATATCTTACCTGTATACTTCATTTGAATGCACAGCAACAGACTGCACTGAGGTGAGGAAATAGTACACAGGAAAAAGAAACTTTAAAAAAAAAAATCATCACTCTGAGATGATATATCAAGTACAATTGGCATTTTTGAGAGCACTGTTCTTCCAACACAGGATTTAACCTTTACTGAAAGAAGACCAAGGAGCTAGTTTCTGACTGAACCAACATTACACTGTGTTCCACTTTAGACTTGGTGTCTCAAAAAATTTGAGGTAAACACAGCTACAATATAACTTAAAGCTGATTTATATTGTCATCACTGGGCTTCAAACCACAAACCATCCCTTTTTTAAAAACAAATCCACCACGTATCACGATTTCACCACAGGTGAATTACAAATCCCACCCACATCCCAGCCTATCCACATGCTCGCTTTTACTGCAAATAAGAACATGGACCATTCTGAAACACAAATCAGAACCTGCACAACTGAGCCATTTCAATAGCCAGATGACTCTTTCCAAAAGCTTTACCTATGACAAAATACTGAATCTGGTGTCTCCTCTCTCTTATCTTCAAAACTGGTGGTGGAAAGACCTCAGGATGTGGAGCCTGAATTTTCTTGGCAGAGGGAACCCTCTCTGCAACGTGGGGCACATCCAGACACAGAGACATTCACTTGAAATATGGGGGTTTAATCTTAAGATTTCAAACTAGGACTAGTTATTCTGGTTCTATTTTACAGTAAGTGCATGTCACACTTTTAAAACACTATATAGGAGTATTCAAGTGGGCAGATACTGTGAAGAGTCCAAGAACAGAATCTTTGAGGTATTTTCCAACCTGTTTGATTCTATGATTCTATGAACAGCTTTGCACCAACTTTTCTCTTAGCCATTTGTATAGGCTGCAGCAAATGGTACAGAATTGAACTACCCCATTTACTGTATCAAAGGATAGTACCAAAAGGATAGAATAAATTTAGAGATGGCATGGAGCTGCTCTCTCAATTGGGAACAAGAGGAATACAGTCCAGTTCCAGAAATACTTTGCTGTTTGAATTCCTCTTTCAGTCTCAACTACAGGGCTAAACCCAAAGTCATTTGCAGTGTAGTAATATTCACAAACAGGATTTATATTTAAAATAGTAAATCTCTCAAAAAAAAGCATACAAAAGCATACAAAGGCACTGTAATTTTGCATTCATAAAGGGTTTTTGTACCCATATATCCAGTTTCAAGTTGTGTAACACATCCTTCAGTCTCATCAGCCAAATGATTATTTTGTTTGTTTGTTTTCCTAGCCTTTTTAATACACACAAGTGCTCTTCTCCATTTCCTCAGACTTAGAATAACATATTTAAAAGGCATTCAGGACTCACATTAACATCTAACCAGCAGCAAAACCTGTCACTTTATTTTATCCCTCTTAGCTCCCTGGTTACAAAGTTCTATTAAGTGAAAGACAGCACCAGCTCACAAAGATAATCAAGAAGAAAGGTCAGTGGTTTATGAAAGGAAGTTCTGGCCTTTCAGGGAACTGCTGGGACTTGAGCTCAGTGCTAGTTTCAAGAATGGAAAGACAAAGATTCAGTGTCCCTGAATCACAGAACCACAGAATCATTAATGTTGAAAAAGACCTCAAAGATTGAGTCCAACTGTTAACCCAGCACTACCACCCCCAACACTAAACAAGGTCCCTAAGCACCACATTCACATGTGTTTTGAACACTTCCAGAGATGGTGATTCCACCAGTTCCCTGGGCAGCCTGTTCCAACATTTGACCACTCTTTCAGTGAAGAAATTTGTTACCCAGGAGAAGATACCAACCCTGACCTGTCTACAACCTCTTTTCAGGAGCAGTTATGTCTCCTCAGAGCCTACTTCTCCCCAGATTAAACAAGCTCAGCTCCCTCAGCCGCTCCTTGTAAGACCTGTGCTCCAGACCCTTCACCAATAATATAAGTCTGGCACTGCTCATAAAACCATATAGAATTCCTTAGATCTGAGGACGACCACTGAAACATCAGCCTTCAAAAGGGAATCCCTTATAAATGGTCATTGCACAGATACTGTTAGAATCACATAAGCCTTGCCAAAGGCTGTACTTCACTAAAACCTAGACTTGTTGGATCAAAACCAAGTTTCACTTTATATCACTGCCACCCTTTTAACACAGAGAATCCTAAAAATTGTTGTAAAGTAATATAACTGTTTCCCCAATCCGAATTACGTATCAACACTATGGTTCCAATTTCTTCTGTGGTATTCTAAGTTCTCGTGCCCCTTTAACAATGAGACCCACATACAAAGATTTTTTGCAACATTCAGTGTAGGAAGTATTTGGGAGCTAACAGCTATTAGCCCTACACTGCAGCCTCCCACTCTTTTTCCTAATCTGTGTGAATCTGACAGAGTTGCCCTGACCCTTGCCCTTTCTGTCTTCAAATTTTATTGATTTATAGACTTCAACACTTCAAAGCAGAATCGGAAAATATCTATGTGCCAGCATAAGAGAGGTGCTCTACTAGGTGATCAGCACCTGATGCTTAACATCTCGCAGTCTATACCCACAGCACTGGCAGCCTCTGCTAATAACAATTGATTGGGCTGCAGACCTATGCACTAATCCTGCTTCCACTGATTTCCAGGGGAGAATTCCATAGAGTTTTAGCTAAAGTCAGGCTGGGCTCTTTGAATAATGATATTTCATTCACGGCATTTTACGACCTTGTGCGTCTCCCTCCAGCTCTGCAAAGCAGCATGTGGGAATGGCCTTAGTCACCCAACCTTATGTTTTTGTTCTCTCAAGGAATACAAAGGGAGAGAAAGTTACAAGTATGTCTGTCAATATAAGACTGTTACAAGATGCACAAGAGGAAGTGATGGATTATAATAAAGAAATAAAAGTTGTTTGAGGCTGCTTTCCCTGACAGAGTCTCAACATCACTTGATGGATTATTTGTCAGGGTTCACCATTTGTGAGTCATGTATCCAGCTCAGCTACAACACTGTGGCAGGAATATGTGTATTTCAGTGTCTAATCAGAATGGCTTGGTCTGTACACCTTCACTCTGAAAAGGATACAGTGCAGCTTTTACTGCAGTTTTATTGTCCATGATAGCATGATTCACTACTTCCAGTTCTCTTCTCAAACTTTCCTAATTTAAATGAGGAGAATAGAACTGTCTTATCTTTATTTTTACCCTTTGAAAGGGAAGAGCAAAATATTTACTCCTAATCCATAGAAAGCAAATGGAGGTCATTTAGTCTTCAGCTGCATAATGTTAAGCCTGAAAGAAGACCTCAATTTTTTTCAAAGGTCATACTTCATAAATCCTGTATTTCTGTACCCAGTTACTCATATCTCACTACTGCTATACAATAAAATAATTGAAACCTTTTGTATCTGCAGTCTTGTATTTATAATTTCTGTGCATGCTCTTTAGACTTTGCAAATTTTAGGCAAAGAAAACTGAGGGCTATCTAAACACTAGGCATACAGTGGATGCCCTTACAGCCTACAGAATTTAAAGAGACCTATGGTTTTAATCTAGTAGATTCAACACAGTCACAATGAAAGTGATTATGCCACAATTTAATGTCCAATGAAACCCTGGATCAGCATTCCTAGAGAGGTTAAGGACTGAGCTGGCAGCCTAAGCAATACTTCTACCTTTGCACGTAAAGATGATCTGCACATGTAAATGACAAGATTTTCTCCTGCTTTTCCCGAACTATTCTTGTTTCACAGGACTCTGACAGACTTCACACTCTAAAACTGTCAGTCACATACTGACAACATTTATATTCAAACACATTTTAAATCACCCTATTTATTGGTCATCTCCTAGATCCATGAAAGGATTTTATTTTTGCTTTGAACTAAAATAAGATGGGACTATTTGAATATGGACACAGCAGTCTGAGATGTGCTACCATAACACTTCGCCCTATCAGTGAAATTCACATATTTGATTTTTAAACATATTTTCAATAAAATGTCATATAATAAATACCAAATGCACAATATAGTATAATATACAATATATACCAAATATTTCAAGGCACAATGAATTAATGTACAATAAGTAGTTGGTGCAAGTATGATGAATACAGTTTCCCTAAGAAGGTGCCTGAGGTTGCCCATTTAACACTGTTCAGTGCCTGTATTTGCAAGCCCCACTGAAGTTTATTAGAGCCCAAAATACTGTGATGTGCAGCCCTGCTGTGCACATCAACTATCACAGCTAAAATGTCAACCTGCCAAGCTGCCAGGGCTGTTGCAAAGTGTATGTGGTTCAACATGCTGCAAAAAGCAAGGCACTTATTGAAGTGCCTATAGACTAATTTAGAAGGAGGTTTGTGTCTCAGACACAGCTGATGACACTTTGACAGAACCTGAAAGCCAAAACCTGAAGCTTGGTCTACAAAAACTTTGTTTGGCCACCATCTAGACCTGTGCTTAAGGACTGCTCTTTCTGTGTCTGCCTGGGGTAAATCTGGCAGCCTCACAGGACATCTAACAGGGCTTCATATGATGGAGTTATACAGCTCAACCAAACAGATTAGAAAGCTCTTCGGAAAGCTCCAAAGAGTTATAATCTCCAACTCATGTGCTTCTCATAATACATGTTTTAACAACTCCTGTTAAAGGAACTCAAGGGCTTTACCACACCATTTCCATGTAGGATCTGCAACTCAAGACCACAAATTGTCTTCTTTCTCGTTATCTGGGCTAAACCATCCTCCACTACGATCCTGTCCAAGCAGAAGGACTGCACTGAAAGCACACATCAGTGTTTTTCTGTTGGGCACCTCTGCACAGCAGAATAGCTCTCTCAAACTCATTTCAGGTGCATAACTCTCCCAATCCACTGTATGTAACTTCAGTGTTACATAGAACAAGGTCTGAAATTCCACTTCCAAGCCATGTATTAATGTCAGGTATCTCAAAGTAATTACTTGTGTGCCCATTCTGAGGTTGAGTCCCCTCAGTTTTCGAAACTTCAGCACTTTCCAAATATCTCTCTGGACACTCAAAGTCAAAACTATGGTTTGAACTTTTTTGTTTCACTATCCCATTATGTCATAAGGGATTAATACTCCTGCACTTTAAGGCAGGCGTCTCCATTTAATGCTTCTATGGCACCTCAGAAGCAAGGTGGTATGTGAGCACAAAGTATTATTATTATTATTTAATGAGTTGAGGGAAAGAACCTCTTATTTCAGAAAATGGGATTGTTTTGTGTGTAAAATATAAATACAGCCACTTGAAACTATATTTGAAGGAGAATGTAAAAGTAAATTGTTATTTGTGGAGGGTTTCTTTTCATATTTTTTTTTTAAAAATAGCCTGATTAGACAAGTGCAGTTTAGGCACCCACCACACTCAAAAGCCTCTTTGTAGTATATTTTATCTACTGCTTCAACATGCAACCTGTATCATTTCACCAGATGAATATTTGCACAAATTGCACTAGTTGGCTATTACCAGATAATTAAAAAATTCCTCTTCACGCATGTTAGCTAGAACAGCATTAATTAAATGGCACAGACATCCACAGTGAAATGTAAACCTTTGATACCTATAACACAATACTATAGTTCCTTACTACCAGTTCTGTACCCTGTTGGGACTAAAATGTTAGCTTTCATCTTTCACAATGAATTTAAGTTTGCCTCCCAGCTTCACCAATCTTTTCATACAGTTTTGTTTCAAGACTTGTCATGTCTAAACATGCTGCAACTACAGCACATTTCTTCTTTTGTGACTTAATGTTGTAATTTGAAAGGAAAATGTAAGAATAATTACTGATGTAATAATAAAACATGAACATACTGTAGATAACTCTAAGGAATTTTAACTAGGACATGTAGGTTCACAAAATTATCTCATCCTCCTTTCATTGAGCTGTCACCCAGTGCACATCTTACTTTCATGAATTTAATACTTCGAACACTGCCAACTTTGCCATTGTATCTCACAGGCATAAACATAAAGCAAATATGATGCTGCAAAATACGGGCTTGAAATACAATCTTCTTATAGAAATATGTATGTCTAAAACAGCTTCTCTTTTTATTGATTGCACTGTGCAGAAATATGAAAGCATAAATACTAGGAGTGGATTCGTTTTAATTTCTTTGCACTTAGACATGGCCTCAGCCGAAAGAAGGATCTAACCAGACTCTGACAGTTAAAGATTAACAGTCCTGCCATACCAACAGGCTTGACAAAGGAGCTTAACTTAATCCTTAAGGCAGTATAAGATGTCTTATGTGTATTACTGCACAGCAGCACAACTTTAATAAACACAGTGTAATGTAATTTTCAGTAGTTTTACTGATGTCAAATGTGGGATATGAAACAAAAAATAATTTGACTGATCTATTTGTTTTCCAAGGGAAACTATTTTAAAGATTACTTTTATTTTGAATTTCAAGATCTCAGTGCTTTGCACAGACTATTATACAAAAAAAAGCAATTCCAGGAAAAAAAAAAAAGGACAAGCAAATGCAAGCTCATTATACACAATCACAAGGCAACGGGACTACAATTTCAGCTGAACTGGCTTACACACTGCTGTTTTAGCTGGCTTTACCTCTGATCTCAGTCACAAGGTTTTCATGCAGTTCCTGTGAACAATGTAATTGATTTTTAAAAGTTTTGAGAACTTAAATAACTGTTGGTCCTTGAACTTAGTATGATATAGCTGAGATCACCTATGGCACCTTCAAATAGAATTAATCTTCTTTTATTATTTGCTATAGACCGTGAAAATTAACCATCACATCTGAAAGTTCAAGTGTTAGGACACTAATTGTCATGTTGAAACGATTTTTTTTCACATTATGCACTACAAATATGATATGTCACCTTCGTAACACACTGAAAAATATCCCTAGAAAGTGACATAATTAAAAAAAATCATTTCTGAGAAACTTTAATACAACTGATGCATCGTATCATCAATCAATTTATTCTACATGTGTCTGAGAGCACAGATATAAGCATAAAGGCTCTCTCTTTTCAGCATAAGCTCTACTTTCACTGTATTCCATAGCAATATGAAACCTCAAAGACAGGTTTTCAGGGCCTGTGAATTGTCTCAAATCTCACTTTGATCTCAAGACGTGTACTATTAAGGTTACATGTATATGTATGTATAGGATATATTGCTATTCCATCCTGACAGCAGTGAGTGCTCTGACAGAAAGCCTGAGAACCTCCTGCACCTTCTACTGAAGCCCAGGATGCTGCACATTCAGTGTCTTTCATGAGAGCAGAGACATGATCCCTACACTTACAGGTGGGTAACAAGCTGTGTGAAGTTTCAGATCAGCACAGCTGGGAGTGAAAGGTGATTCTAAAGCCTCATTTCACTTTCCAGGCCAAAACATCCACAGGCATAATTAAAGATACCCTGAAAGCTGTTCTGTATTGCACAAACTGCTGCAGATCAAAACGGATCACTGTGCTGGAAGAAATCAGACACATTAATACCAGAGATACCCTCCTGGCCCTGATATCCCTCCTCCACATCTACCAGCTGCACAAAGTACCTCAATTATGCCCTTAAACCACCAGGGATACACCAACACTGCTCCTGAGAAAGAATATTCAGCATATCTCTAACTAGGTTCATTGCTTCTTTGCACTGCTACTGAGACATAAAGCAGATACAGCAAAAGTGAAAAATGTAGCTCTAGTTTTGACTCTACTTGTAAAAAACCAGAGCTTTTGGCTATTCATAAAAATTAAATCAAAATTAAATCTATTAATATGATAATTACATATGGAAAGAGTAACATTAAGGCTCAAAAGCCCAGCAGTCTCTCGTTAGTGAATATACTAAATATCCTATCAGCAAAAATTATTCACTGACAGAAATTAACATACATTCATCAATATTTCCAAAGAAATATATACATGGTAAAAATACCAGAAAACACAATTGAAAACACAAACATTACAGATTAAATAACCTATGCATATAGAAATAGCCATGTAACAAGTAAAAACCTCATAGCTTCATCCTGAAACATGGTTTTCCAAAGCAAGGCAATTAAAATCTTTTCTTTGACAAGTATCTGCCCAGTGAAAACCGCAGATTTTTTTGTAAGTAGTGACTAGGATGACTAAATCATGCTCTGTGAGCCTAATTTAGTGTCTCATTTCAAACTCTGAAAACCTGATCCACAACATCATCTATCATACTAGTAGTACAATATCAGTGGTACAGAAATGATGAAAAATAGTCTTTTTTGTTAAGTGTACTAAACACATGGTAATCTAATGACCAAAATTCAAGTAACAAGAGTACTGTAAGTTATATTCTCCAATTGTATAAGGTAAATAATTTGTGACAGAGGACTGAAAATGTTCCTCTGGAGCAGGGTTAGGAAACCATTAGGATATGGACTAGCAGGTTTTTGCAGAGAGATGCAAGCAAGTACTGACCAAGCTCCATACAGCCAACCACAAGCAAGCTCTGCCTGTGAGCTGAGGTAGGACTCACAGAAGCACTATGTGTAGGCTACATAACCACACCACATATGCTGCTGAGCCCAGGATAATAAACCCTGCCTCTCAGTCAAGCTTATTAGTTCTGGCTTAGCAACATGCTAACTGCAGCGACTGAGCTGCCAGAGCAGAGTCTGTGCATCTCCAACCAGCTCAAAGGGAGGGCAGAGTGTGCTCTCGTCTGCTGGCAGAATCCCATACAGACATATGCTTAGACATCATGTCAGCTGGCACTTGGAAAACCCTCACTGAAGTGCTGGTTATTATGTATAGTCCCATTCATGTCCGAGGGAGTTCTCATGGATAATGTGAGCAGTATTATAACAAACTGTCTCAGTCTTTGTAAGGCTCATGAATCACTATTAAAAACAGAAAGAAATCTGGAGCAGCACTACAAAGAGAATACATAAGTAGATGAACAAATGGAAATAGCAGTGACTTTGCTACAGGTTTTTTGTTTGCAAAATGTATTTTGGATAGTCATCAATACTATCAACAATGGCCATTTTATGGAATATAAGTGCTAAGAAAGAAATTACCTAAAACAAAGTGTTTTGTTATGTTTTGTTTTTTAAAAAAGAGGAGTTCACCTGCAGTTATCCAGGCATGGGCAGAGGAGCTGAGGAAGGACAGGCAGTACTAACTCTGCATTGCTCTGGCAGCTGCATTCAGACAACTGCCTGTATTTTGAGGCTTTATGTTTCTATTTTAGAGTCAACCAATATGCTGAGATGTGTAAAACCAACCCTTTTAAAGTAGCATTATGACTAAAATGGACAGCCACAAAATTTAGGAGCACATTTGACATTATTCTAATCTCCATGGATGAAATTTAGCCAAATGTCAGAAGGACTGACCCAAAGATGCCATTCTGCTACAGCAGAGCAGGGAAGGGAGAGCACTGGTTGTACAACAGCACATACTCCCTGTGAGCCTCTGTGCTCTGCACAAAGACTGAGGACAAGGTTGGGAGAGCACTGCTTCTATGCATTTGGCCGGAAGTTTTCTCATAAGGACTACAGACAAGTCTTGGAAAACATGTTTTCTAAACATGTCTTTGCTGTTTTATCTCTGCAAATACAAGGTGCGTATAGTTCGGATAGCTAAAGTTAAAGACCAGCTAGTATTTCAAATGCAGTTTCAGTCCCCGGCACTGCACTTCAGAATGGTCCAGACACGTTTTGGGCATGTCTTTACCGCTATTCCCCAGGCATTCCATGTAGCTTCAGCCAATCTTGACTCCAAATGCCACAGTAAGCACAGTGCAGAGCCAGCCCAGCTCCAGAAGAAACGTCCCTGCCAGAGGTCAGGAGTTACTTGCTCAGATACAGTGTGACTATTGTAGTTTCAAGCTAACAAGCCTGTCACAAACAACACTATGCAGACTTACAGACCCAGTGTCCACCAGCTTTGGGACCTCTGCATCACATTAGCAGCCTGTAGCCATGTGCTACCTTCATCTGCTGCCTCAATTATGTGCTTCCTCAGATGCTTATGTTTTGTACAAGTCACACAGGTGAGGTTCATTGAAACAGAATAAAAATGTCACAGAGAAGAGAAATGCATGCAACAAAGTTTAGAAGGTAAGGAGCCTGAATGTAACTCATGTCACTGTTTACAAAACACAGCCTGGTGTCTCAAACTGGGAGAAAAGGTTTTAACCTCATGCAGGCAAACTGGTAAGTAGCATGCACGTGGTGATGAATGCAGTCTTTAGAACCCTATTTTTCAGCCTGCCATTTCTTAAGCATAACAATAGTCCTTTAACTTTCCTGTGCACAAAGCTTGGTACAGATGTACATTTGCACAAACGTGCACTGTGGAATTTTTCTTTTCTTTAGAGATAAGTGTTAGATTGATGCTCTGCTGAGTGTTACTACATCTACTTTTATGACCTGCTATAGCTGAGGGCAAGATAGATTCTAAATTAATACTGTCAAACAGTACAAAACTTACAGAATATTTTGCTTCTGCAATATTAACATCATGCCAATACCTGAAGATGCTAATAACATACTAAAATCAAACTGTATTATTTGCTAAACAAAAATGCATACTCTAAAAATACTGACTGTTTATTGAGAAACACTCTCCTTTGCCAGGTTATTTCTAACAAAGCCATTCATTCTGTAATGGAAATTTTTGTACAACTGCAATGAATTACTAACATGTTGTATTCAGCAACAAAGCACACATTTATATATTCTTGTTCTGTGTTACTTACAACAGTCCAGATTATTAAATCTGAATTAAGAAAACCTGATCTATGTTGCCCATATACCATATAAACCCATTACTGTTCCCTTATCTAGGACGATGAGTATTTTTGCACTAGTTCACTGTCATTGTGAAAAAATACTCTAGTAATGTATTAAATATATCAGTTTGTCCTCTGTGTTCTAAAATATCTGAATCTTATTCTGAAGTTTTCTCTCAAGGTTCCAGTAAGGATTCAGCGTTTATTACTACACTTAATATATACATTGTGCTTCTCTCACATTCTGTGTTTCTCTGAATATAGCCCAGACACTAACAATAATACCAGAATAGCCTAACCTCAGTTCAAATGTGGCATATTCTCTACAGGAATGTGTACGTGTTTCTCAGTGCCCAACTCTGTCTTTCATATAGACCATCAAGGAGCACCTCAGAGCTCCACTTCTCCATTTGTATTTTGCACTTCTGTTGCAAACAGACTCTCTGAAGGCTGAAGGTTTCAGCTTTGACCTGTTCCCTCACTTCCTATGTGACTCTTATTCTTAACTGTATTGGGCTATTTTCGGAATGACAATGGAGAACAATTAATAGCAGTTTCTGAACTGAAAATACTTGCTCTTCCAGCTGGTAGCAAACTTCTGCAGTTAACCTGGTCTTAACACTTTAACTATTCGAGCAAAAGAGTGATGACTAAAGGAGATTGCTGAGGGATGAGGTGAAACAGAGTGAGATGAAATATCATGATGCTGCACCTCACCTTCGAAGTAGCTTCTGTGCTGTCACATCTGCTTATATCAGCACCAAACGACTGCTGATTTGATCATAATTGCCCTAATTAGAAGTTCAATTAATACACTCAGTTCTTCGTATCAATGCGACCTCAGCATCAAGGATGTGCATATGGAGCATTACTGAGCAGTACAGGTTAAACTAATAAGGAAGGTCACTGGGAAAAGGATACTACCTGCAGCCTATTGTTTTGAGGATATCACATAGTTAGGATGACATTCAATATCCACTTATGCCCCAGGACAAGCAGAAAGGGAGAACTTAAGGAACTCTATTGAGAGATATCCATCAGCTGTGAGCAAAAATTACATTTCCTGTCATTGAAAATCTCATTTAGTTCAGACTTGCTTCCACTAAGGATTAAAACCCTTCAAAAAACCACTTTGTCTTCACAGGAAGATGAAAATAGCCTAAAATGCTCACAGTGAAAGACCATGTGAAAAAGAAGTGCACAATATGGCAACTTTAAATGGTTATCAACTATAATATACCTCAGCACATACTGGAAATACAAATGTGGTCATTGAAATTAATGATGACAATGAAGAGGAAAAAAAAAGTGGAGTTTAGCATGAGAGATGAGCAAATCTCACTAGCAATTCCCTGTCTGGAAGCATTTTGCATATCCATCGAATTAAGAATTTCGCATGTGCACAAAAGAAGACAGGTAAGCAGACAAGGGAAACAGCACCCTCTTATTAAAGTATGATGCATCTATGACAGGATATTCATAAAACAGGAAAGAGCATATTCACTCATTCTTCACTTTTCACAATCCCCTATCACAGAATAAAGATCATAATCCCGAATCAATCAAAAAACAGCAGTGCAAAATAAACAAAAAAATCTTCATGCTTCTGGAACTTTTCTTCTACAAAGTAGAAGAAAAAAAAAAAAGAAAAAATAACTTTGTCTTAGTCAGTTGTAAAAACAAGATAACATATTATGACCAATTTATGGTATCAAACATTGCTGTGAGATGTGACTTTTTTAAAATATGAGAAAATTAAACCAGAATTCTGCATCAACTGTCTTGACCTGACCACCTACCTACTATTTATGTTTGCACTGAAATCAATCATCAACATTTTGTGATAGATCTGAAACACTCTTTTCACTTCAGTTTCTATGAAAGACTAAAGCTACATCACAAAATGTCATGAATTACATGGGGAAAGATCACCACCTGGTATAAACTCCAATACTTTCTCTTGTTTTCAGTATAACAACAATGATTTTTTTTTCTCCTTTATCTTCTCAATCATCAGGAAATGATGAGAACACAGCTAGTTTGCAGTTGGGTGGGTTTTTATGCATCATGTTACAATAATGAACACTTAAAACACCAGGTACTAGATGAATACCAAGCATCGTTCAGTTTTCAGGGACATCTCAATATTGACAGTATCTGTACTCTTCTGAGACAAGTTTTTCAGAAACAGATCCTGACCTCTGCCTGGCCTCACTACCCCTACTGGTTAGATTTCATCTGGAACAGCACTTATTTTAGAAAGAACTAGGCAGTAGTGATAACTGTTAAATATTTCTTGTTTCTATTATCCTGGTAGCTAACGTTTGTGCTCTCTCTCAAGCACACACTGGAGTCAGAATTCTACAGAAGATGTGTCCAACTACAGAATCTGGCCTTTTTCATAAAACAAATGTATAAACCGAACAGTTAACTAATACCTACATGTAAGCATTTAAAAATATTTCAAGATATTCTAAGTAGGAGCAGTGCCAGGCTAGAACCGCTGGTTCTTTACAGAGATGCCAAGCAACCTGGAAAACAGGAAAATGTACCATCATTTCCTGCTGTTGTTGTGCACTTTGTATTGCATGCTATGTGTTAACATCTAGTGCACACAGGAAGTACTAAAAGTTTTAGAGAAGGTCATCAAAATGAATTAATCAGTGTTACAATTTATTAGGCTGAAGAAGCACACTACTGCAGTAGCTCAGAATAAGAAAATACAAAGAATGGGACAGTCATTATTCAAAAGTTGAGCAAATCTGGTAAGACAGTTGTCTCTGCTCTGTGTATGTGGATATTCAGTTACATTGCCTGACTGTCATGGTCTTTTTTTTCTTAAGCTGTCAATTTTATCAGGGTTTAAATAAACCTACAGTTTATCAGTGTAAAAAGTAACTATGGTACCTAAAAACTAAATATTAAAAGCCCAGAAGCCAACAAATCACTGAACAAGGAGCTTTCTGGACTCCCACCTTGCCTAGGTCTCAGACAGATGGAAGTGTCCCCAACAAGGTTATTCTAGAATAAAGTCTCCCCCTTGTGGATCTCTCACATAATAAAAGCTCCATCAAATACTTAATTGTATAATAAAGTTTGTGTTCCTTCCTTTGCAGGTAAGAATTTCAGAGGCAAATAGGAACATGCAATGAAATCATGGTTCATAGTTTACTCCAACTCAGTGGGCTGGATCGCACTCAGGCAAGACAAGTAGTTTGCTGTAAGAAACGTTATGATTCTGTGATAAATTCATTTAAAAGAGACTAAACCCTTCAAAATAATTTAATTCCTTCTCATCTCCACATAAGTTAGTTATCAAGGTTGGTTTAGTAACAACCCCCCAAAACTATTCAGCCCCAAATTGCCAACGGTTTAACTACGTAAAAATTCAAATTCCAAACTCTTTCTACTTAATACTTACTAAAAATAATATAAAACACGGTGAGATTCTCCCACTCTTTTAACTGCACAAAGTTTACTATCCTGGAAAAAATAGTTTCATCCAAGAGCAACTTTTTGCATCTCAGAGATTAAGGAGCTATAGCACTATTTGCAGAATGACTCTTCCTCAAACACTTCATTAACTGCACCATTCTCTGATCTGCATTAATTTAAATGGATCACAAAGATTTCTTTGCATATGATAATTCACATTATCATAAATTAGGAAATCATTGTTATCACTTAAACGATCACGTTGATCTCAATACAGTCTTTAGGTATTTAAATGTGATTCTAATAAATCATACATTTTGTCTGCAAGATTGATTTTGGTTTTTTTTATTTTCTAAGAAACAAAAGCCTTGATGGCTTGAAATATTATTCAATTACATATGTGACAAACTCATATTTTATTCGCGGTACCAACTGTTGAGTCAATACTGGGTAAAATGCTTTTTAACTATCCAGAGACATGTTCTCACATTCATTTCAGAATTGTAATATAATGGTTAAATATTTATTTCTTGCAAGTTCTGGAATAGTGCTAGTTTTCCTGCTTTCATTAACAGTCTCTTATTTGTATGCAGTAATTGCTTAAAAAATATTAGCATTGTAATTTCTTGCTAGTACTATGATAAATCAACAGAAAGGCTTATCCCCATGCCACCCCATGGAAGAGCATAATTCTACTTCCCTCAATGCCAGGGACAAAACCTCTTTAATTTCAGGATCACACTCAAAGAATCCAAGAAGGATGTCAGTTTGACAGTCTAGAAGCCTTGTCCTTTCTATCTGGAGAATAGATGCAATAGCTAAGCAGAGCTATACTCTGTCAATGCACCTCTGTAGGAAGCAACAGCTCCTCGAAGAGGAAGGGAAGCTGCTACTTCTCCACTTCGATTCACTTTGACCTTTCAATAGCAACTATCAGCAACCGTATTTTCTGCTCCAAATGTGAGATTTTTAGGAAACAACACCTGGCTATTGGGAGCAAAAAAGAAACTATTTATTCATTTCAAACATCCATCAACAATGACTGTCAACTGCTGTTGCTCTGGGACGTGCAGAGGCAGAATGACAAGAATCCACTTGCCTCTCTGAATCCACAGCAGTTCTGAATTTTTTTTGCTTTAAGAGTTCAGTTCAAGAAAAATTAAGTATGCACTGCTAAACCATGAAAGGCCAACTACATGGATTCTGATCTCTGATGCCAGATGGAAAAACAGACTTGCAGAAACCATGAAGGCAAAGCACTACAAAACCAAACATTACAAATCTGACCCAAGGACAAGAAACTCACAAAAATCCTCTTCAACCAAGTAACAAGAAAGTTATGTATTTTGTTGTATTCTCAGAGACTGCCCGCTTATCTTGATAGGATGGATGAGAAACTACAATTCCTTCTGAATATAAAATAAAAGGAGGAAAAAAATTGGTAATTACAATATTGCAAACTGTATTTCCAAATCATTGGTATTTTACTCGATTTTCTGGCAAATAGTCTCCATACATGACCATCCAGCACTCCTGAATGACCTGTATTGCTAGGAATGACAGACTTTGTAACACATGATATTTCACAATGTGGACACTTGTTAATTTCATCCCTGAAATGCCCATACTACCACATACTTCCACAGCTTCTGTAAGTGTAGACACTCACATTGAGATTATGGATTAATAATAACTTCAGTATTTATCATATAGCTTCTACATGTATGTGCAGACTTACTCTCATTAAATGCAGCACAATGAGTAAAACGCCACAAACATGAAATGAGAATTTCCTATTAAAGGAAACTATGGGATCTTGAAACAAGAACACATTTCAGCTCCTAGATATGAACAATCTAGACATTTTGTCTACTGCTAACTGTCATTCATGCATGAACACATACCAAGGATGAATTTTGTATAACGGTCATTCAGATCCAGGTCATTCAACCTGACAGATAATCCCAAGATTCTATACGGGAAATTAAGGAAACTGTACTGTGAAAAATCTACCATTCATTGTCATCTCACACTGTCACCTCTGTGCTATCAAAATAACACGAACCATTGCTGAAGTCATTCCTTCCTTACCTTTCCAGGACTGTTGTCCTCAAACAACAGGTACTTTTCATCTCCTTCCAGTCCTCCTTGTCTCTTCAAATATCATGTCCTACTCACAGCTACAGAATTTTATCTTGCTCTCTTCTTGCACCCCTCTTCATATTCCCTAAACCTCCTCAATTCCCTCATTTTATCTCACTTTAGGCTGGACTTTTACGCTGCTTGCTATTCAAGCTATCTTCTCTGCAGTTTCCAGTGTCCCACCCAAAACACACATTTTCTGAAAATGTTTCACCATTTCTCAATTCTTGCAACCTCTCTCCCTATTCTCATCATCATTGATCCTGCATCCTTCTTTTTCCAAACCATCAGTGCCTGCGATTTTTTGCAGTCTTCATTTTTTATTCTGCAGGAAACCTATGTATTCTGGGATTGTAAATCCATGTCAAATACATGGGTCTGCTAAATTACGAAAACAAATATACTATTATGAGTCAAAGCCCTTCTCTCCCCATCATCTCCTTATGGTAATAGTGTCCTCACTGCTCTGTATACCACAGTGGCACAGCTCTCTGCATGATCTCGTGTGCATTAAAATAAGACAAAGCAAGCTGGGAACACAGCAGGGATTGCAAAATCTTCTTTTGGACCCACAGAACTTATGTGGAAAAGTTATTAAACCTTCAGCAGATTATTACTGTGAGGCATGAGCTGTGTGAAATGAAATTCAGAAATGGAGTATCTGTGGGGTTTGGGCCATATTACAATATATTAAAAAGCCAAAGGATCATCTTTCTCCAAAACACAGGGTAACATTAAAATCACCCTGGAAAAGAATCAACACAGAATACTGATTTTAAGTATGGCCTGTTAATGAGGAGTGTTTGTGAGCCAAGAAAAACCAATGTAAGAGGTTACCGGTGTCAGAGAGCTACCCATATATACCTCTTAAAAACCTATAGATGCCTTTTCAATTACTGCTGCTTACAAAAATCACATGCATACATACCTACACCTATTACTACAGTCATATTCAAGAAGAATGAAGGAATTACATGAGAAAACCTCACACAGTAGGAAGCCCATGGCCAAACTTGTTTTTTTCTACAGATAATACATTTGAGAATTTCCAGGAGAACCATGTAAGAAAGCAAATAAAGCCTGCAAGGCACCATCATGTGCTATTTTTCTGTGTTAAGAGCCCTACGGATAACTCTTGCATAGAAAGTGATGCCAGAAGGAACAATAAAAATCTCTGTATATCAAAGTCACTAGTCTTCACACAGTACCTCTAAACCGAGCCCAGTAACTTGTTTGACAACATATCTTTTAGAAAGTTGTCAGTCTGGATGTGAAACATGAGCAAGCTGAGAATCCTCACTTCCCTTGCTTATTTCTTCCAGTAAATTTTTACTGCAAGATGTGTGTGCACTAAACATTATCTGGGGTTTTGGCAGAGGGAGACCTTGGAATTTCCAGGTAAATCAACGCACCAAACACTGCACAAATACCAAGGGAATCTGCCTTCTGAGAAAATTACCAAAGCTTAAGTATCTCTTCAGTATGGATGTACCACCTTGCTCACTTTATGTCACTACATGTGTCCTGTGAGCTATCAAAGCTTAGCCTGCCTATCTCTGGCAAATGGGTATTACAGTCTGACCAGCTAGCCTGGTAATTCCTCTGTCAAGGGGAGGGACATCATTTTGTCCACCATTAAAGAAGTGCCCCCAGTTTCTAGAACGGAAACTATGGTTGATGACTTGCTTCCCAGGAGGAGGATGAAAAGGTCATTTGTGCAGGAGACATTCTTTTTGGCTTCCCATGACAAAACGAGCTAAGAATAAACACTTACCTATTGACTTTCCCTTCCAGTAAATAAACTTCATTCTTTAACCCTTAATAATATAATCATAAACACACATTTGTACTGCACCTATAGCATCCAACACTAGAAACAAAACACTTCACCTTCCATCTCACTGGGCAAGTGAGATCCGTCTTCTACCGCACAAGGGAATGCTTAACCGCAGGCTGGAAGTCAGGTCCTGACCCCGCTAATTAACGCCCTCGGGGCCAGGAGTGACACCACCCGAAGGCTGCAGAAGACAACCCGACAGAGAGGCAGTCGGGGCACCGCGATCGGCGGGGGGTGCCCGGCCAAGCCAGGGAGGTCCGGGAGGGCAGGGGGGTCGCA
>NW_008686089.1:0-12120 GCF_000695815.1 Acanthisitta chloris | reverse complement strand
GGCCTCACGCCGCCTCCCCATTGGCCACCCGCGGCCTCACGCCGCCTCCCCATTGGCTGTCCTCTCTGCCTCTCACCTCGAGGTCCCGCCCCCTCCCGCCGCTAGGCGGCGCCCCGGGCACAGCCTGGGGGGACAAGGAGAGCTAAAAGGATAAAATTGGGATTTAAATGCTGGAGACAGCGCTGGGCACTGCATAAACAGTGGGAAGCGCAGCCCTCCCCACTCCTCTCCCAATCCTGATCTCCCACTTCAAGGCCCTGTTACCAGGCACATGCAGATAATCATGCAGCAGCTCTAACCCATCATTAACTCCACGATAATCCATCATTTTCCCAGACTGCTGAATTTATTGTGCTAAAGCCGTTTAATTCAGCACACACTGGTCCATAACTGCGTACAAAAAAGTGCTGCAATACAAAATTCCAGTTACAACAAGTAGTTACTCCATAACATACTGACTATGGCACTGTCACTCCATGGGCACAGCTGGAGATGACAACTCCCCCTACACTTTCCAGTTTCAATGTTTATACAGGACTTTACATGAGATAAAGCTCCTTTACAAAGCTGTCTGGGGCATCAGCTGCCTCTTCCACCATGTAACCTGGCCTCCATACGAGTGCCACACCTGGAGGCAGCCAGGGAACATGTTTGGGACCTGGACAGCTGGGAATCAGCTCCTCCTTGCCAATGGCCCCTGTTATGCTGTGCTCTCAGAACTCCTGGGTACAGCAGCAGTGGGGGACAAGTTTAGGATCTCCTCAAATGAAGGGCCTTCATCCTCAAGGGGGATTTCTGCCTCAAACATACGCTGGAGCAGAGCATCAACTGTCCTGTATCCTGAGGGTGACAAAAAAAAATAAAAAAATCCCTGTAAGCACCTGTTCTGTTCATCAGCAGGACTGAGGTGGTGGCTACCTCAAGGCCCATGTTCTACACTAAATAGGCAAGAAAACTCCCCAAATTACATTCCCTGGTATTCCACCCCATATATTTTAAGCACTGTGAGAGCTTGTCAAGGATATGACCATTAAGATTTTAAACCCTTCTATTCCCACACAGTGGATACGTGATCCCAGTTAGCTGCCATGCTGAGAGGCATGAGCTTGGGGAGCTGCTGAGGTATGGCAAGAAAGCCAGGAGAAGGAAAAGTAGTCATTAAGCTAGAGGAAAGGAAGATATAATCACCCCATGATCCAGGCCAGGAGGAATGCAAAGTCCATATAGGAAGGAGAAAGGAAAACAGGTCTCTTGGCAGTGCAGGACCTCAGCCACCAAGGTAGTGTCTTCAGGGGATGCTTAATGAACACAAGGAACACAGAAAGGCCAAGGCAGGAGAGAAAAAGTTGCTACAGATTTAAAAAGAAACAGTAAATGCTGGTGTCCACAGCTGTCATCTCAAAATCTCCAGGTGGGTTCTAGCTGCCCCGAGGGAGTAGGAGTGCCTGGGAGCTTCCCCAAGGACAGTTCCGAGCCTTGGCCTCTTCACCACAAACCTGGGGACACTGGAGGGCTGCACTTACGTTTGGAGGCAATTTTAAACACCAGCCCTTTTGACTGTGGCTTCCTTCCACCTTCCCCGTCAAGGTCATGCTCGGCACTCTCCATGTTATCCAGGAGCTGTTCATCCTGGAGCTCATCCCTACACAAGAAGGGCCAAAAGTTACTCCAGGGAGGGGAACACATCCTACCCCAGGAGGCCCACATGAACCCAGCAGTGACGGTTTCTCTGGGGCAGGACAAGCACCAGCCATGGTGTTAGTTCCAGCATCTCTTCTGTCCTCTGGGCAGGAGCCCTGGGCTGGAAGAGTCAAGGGAGGCAGCAAGGCCAATGCCAGTAGCCTTTCTGTTGACCTAGACGAGGCCTACACTGTCACAGCAGATTAGCCAGAACTTCATGACAAGGAAAAGGAATTTTGGCTCACGCCTCAAGACAGAGTGTGGCTTTTCCCTCCAGTCCCACAGCCCTCATCAGTGGTGCCAAGCCAGCCCCATCCAGCACGATCTATTGGTGGGGCTTACTCTTGAACTCCCATTCCCAGTTCCTGGATTTTCTGTTCAATAGCTGTTTCCACTTCACTCTTCTCCAGGGAGTACTCCACAAAGAAAGCTTCCAAAATGAATGACACAAAGATACTGAAAGGAATGATGAGCAGAGTTACATGGCAGCATTTTCTTACAGGCATCAATGACTCAGTGTTCCTAGACTTATTTCCCAGTACTACATCCCTTCTCATCTGGTGGAGACAGGAAGCTCCAAGTCAGAGCAGCACTCAGTGGAGACAAGAATGTCTCTCAGATTCCTCTACACGCATACCACATAGCTCTCCAAGAGTCACACCAGGTGTGATCCAGGGACCATCAGCAGTGCCCTGGCAGAGGCAGAGCCCTTCTAGCCTCCAAAGTAAATGAGATTGACCCAAAACTTACTTGACAATGATTATCACCATCACAATGTGGAAGGCAATGAAATACAGCTTGGCAGGCTGAACTGTCACATTGGCAAATCCATTGGCAAAGAGTAGAGCAAGAGTTAAGGGCAAGCGACAGAAGATGATGATGCTGAGGGAGGAAGCAAGTAAGACCATCCAGCAGTGACCACCTGAATCAAACCCTCTGCAGGGACCATTTATCTGTTGTCTATGTGTAATACCAGGGGAAGAGCAGAGTCTGGGAAGACCATGGATGATACAATCACCCACAAGGATCAAATCCAGCTCCTGCTCCCCAGGCTCCAGTTGGGACTGTGCACAACAAAGGATATCATGCCACTGATTGACCACGGTGAGCTCCATGAGGACGATAAAGGAAGAAGCAAAGTTGTTGAAGTTGTTCTTGCAGTACTTCCCACGGGCAAACAGAGAATCCTTGAGAGCTGGGTTCCCACATTCCAGGGCATGAGGAGCATTCGAGTTGGCGGGGAAGAACTGAATTTTCCCATGGAATAACTCCATGCCAATTATAGCAAATACACAATACACAACCTGGGAAGAGAAACCCCATCACCTGCTTCTCCAGCAAGCAGCAAGCTCCAAGACAAGCTTAGCAGGTTTTCCCATCTGTACAGGCACAGCAAGCAGCTGGGGAGCAGCACAGAGTCCAAAAGACCCAAGCCACGAGGCAGGAATAACCCAAAAACTACAAATACATCAAAAGGAAGCATTCCTAAATCACTACAGAAGCTATTCTTAGGAAACCTCTTAACCAAGTTTCTCATTTAGCTTCTTGCCCAAACCATGGTTTGATTCATTACAGTGTGAAGCCCAGACTGCATAGAACACCTTCAGCACCCCATGGAGCCAAGGAGGATGTCCTGATTCAGCCAGAAGCAGGAACCCAGCCCCTCTGCACACACTTGCTTGCACAATGACCACAAATCCAAGACACTTACAGTTTCAAGGGCCTGCCATCCAGGGATTTGCATTTATCCTCTTGGAAACAGCACGAGTGTGAAACTTAAGACACATTCCTGTACAACTGGATTGCTTTGAGCTAAGACAGCAGGATTTCTTACCAGAGTCAGCCCACCAAATGTCAGCATCGTTGGGACGATGTTTATCAATGTGTTCATGATCACACGGAACCTACAGCAAACAATTCATGACAACACCTGCTGTGGGGAGGCTCTTCTACAGTCCATACTTGCTTATTGTTACACTACAGTCTCTTCACATGAGTAAAGCCTCTCCAGAGAGACTGCAGCAACTGGGCTCACTATGCTGGGAAAAGGCCTTGGGATGCTTTGTGGAGTGGCCATGCAAAGCATCTATGCATAGCATTCAGGGCACTGTCTCTAGCACAGCCCATCCCCCTCCCAAAAAAACACCATCTCCCCACCCCATTCTCTTCATTACCTTTGAATGCTGTCAACAATCCTTATCAGCCTAAGGACTCGCAAGATGAAGACAATGTCCAGGACCTGTTGGCTGTTGTACTTTGTAGCTGAGGAAAGAAAGATTTTTATTTAAAAAATAAGCTGGGAAGCATTAAGGTAAGTTCTTATATGTTACTATTATGTCCTTGGTTAAACACTGTAACAGGGAGCTACAAAAAAAATAAAGAGAGAGAGTGGGTTAGTTCTTAGAAACCCTCCAGGAAATTCCTTGTCCTGCCAGAAAGCCTCCCACGCCCGAGGTGATGGCAGAAGGCTGCTGAGATCACCAAGATTCCCAGAGGCATGCAGACTGCTTAACCTGCACTTACTCGACTTCAGGGTGGCATTGAGTATCGTTGCAGTCAAGGCAGCAAAAATGATGAGAGTATCAAACCTAGCATGAGGGAAGGCACTGCTGTTAGATTTTGTGTGTCAGGGAGCAGGTGCTTCAACAAGTAGTGACCCCTCCTCCTCACATCTGTGCCTGTAGCACCTCAAACTTATCTGCGGGGTGAGCAGATGGGAGAGCTTTGTTTACAAAACTTTCCCGTCCCCCCTATCTTCACATGCTGCAAAGTCACCTTTGACAGGGCAGAGAACAGTATTTCAGAGCTAAGTTAGGCAAAGAAAGAGCAAAACATCCTCTGACTCATTTAAAACACACCCTGGCACAGGAGTTAGGCAGCTCATCTCTCCAAGAGGCTTTTAGTCCTTGAGGAGCTGAGCACAAAGACCTCATCACACTTGACATCACCTCCATACAAACATCCATCCCACTCACCAGTTCCAGAACTGCGTTTTGCCAAAGAATGCCCTCGGTTCGTAGGTGTACACCTTCAAGAGTATCTCAACGATATACAGAGCAAGGAACACCCACTCTGCATAAGAAATGTAAGGGGTTTCCTCATCCAGAGCGATGAAGATGGCATTTATGAGGATGATTGCATCATAAGTCCAAACAAAACCCCTGCAAGAAGAAAGAGAAATCACTTTGCTGCTCCCAAGGAGGTCAAAGTGACACAGTTATTCCAGAGATTCTTTGCTCCCTCTCTCAAATATTCTTTACCCATCAGTTCTCCACAAACCTGAGAGTTTAGGGAAGTTACTGCAGAGTTTAGCTTAAAGCAAAGGTGATCAAACACTGGAATGGGTTGCAGAGAGGTTATGGAGTCTCCATCCCTGGAAATACCCTAAACCCAGCTAGACCTAGCCTTGAGTACCCTACTCTAGCTGACCTTTCTTTGAGCAAGGGGATTACACTAGACCATCTCTAGATGTTCCTTCCAACCTCAGCAATTCTGGAATTCTGGGAAGACTTGAAGGTCAGAGAGAGCTCTAGCAGCTCATTGTACCAACTGAGCAAGAGCTGATGAACCAGCACAATGCAGCCTTGCAGCAGAGTCTGCTGAGGTACAATCAACTTTAAGACATGCATTTACTCTGGTCTTTCAAGGCAGGCCACAAAGCCTGGCTGTCAGCAGAACCCAGTTACACTCAGCACCTGCAGAAGAGCTGCACAAGTGGGACTGGACAAGGCACAGACTCACCAATAATCACATCTGGTTTCTCCACACCGCTGAAGGCAGGCAAAGGGCAGAGCTAGACCACAGAACCGTCCTCAGCATTGGCCTGAATGCTATTTGCACTCTCCAGGATAACACTCAGGTGAGCATTTGGCTGTTCCCCTAGCAGAGACCTACCTGTGCCTCACCATGCTGCGCAGGAGCCGACTTGCTGTGGATTTGTACACACGAGGCATCCACTGCGCCAGCGGATGGCTGCGGATCTTCAGGGTGACCACCTGGATGTTTAGGAGATCTGCCAGTTGTACAAAAGACTTCTTGTCTGCAGCAGGGGAGAGGGTTACACATCAATACAATACAGCCTGGCAAATGAAAATCTATACCCACAGGAGCTGCCCAGAGTGGTATCCACCATAGAACAAGATAAACTCGGAACTCAAACTGCTCCTCCACCCCATTCCTGGAGAACTGGCTCAAGCCACAAGCCAACAACCACCACAGAATGATCTAGCACGAGGAAACTAACTTGCCCCTCCCGATATTGCCAGAGAAGGGCAAGAGGCTCTAGAAGACTGTATGGGAAACCACACTGCTTGGAGGAATCTGACAACAAGGGAGGTTTTCCTCATCCTGTGCAGAGAACAGGAGGTCTCACATGCCATGGGAAGCTTGGCCTGATGGCAGATGGCCATGAAGAACCACCCACATTGTGCCTGACATGAGCTACAGGACAGGCAGCAAGAACAACCTTCCAGAACTTCAGCAATCTGGAGGGAAACAGGACGAGGGGCCTGGAGTCAACATCCCTGAAGGTGCTGAATGACTGGATGTGACCCTTAGTGCTCTGTTCTAGTTGACAAGGTGGTGATAGGTCACAGGTTGGACTATCTTGGAAGCTTTCACCAGCCTTAATGATTCTGTGATTCTGAGTCCCTCTGGAGGCATTACAGAGTACCCGTGAAGGATTAGGCTTCCCCCCAGTCCCTTCAGCACCCAACTGCTCACCTACAAACCCTTTCTGCTCATCATCCGAGATGCGGAGCAGCAGCTCCCGGTGGGAGTTGCTGGTCTCAGGAGCCACCAGCTTGACCAACTGCTTCCACTGGGCTTCTCTAACTACAAACTGCTCTCCCTCCTGTTCCTTCAGGAGGTTGAAGGCCTCTATCATCTTGCGGCGCTTCATGTAGGCAAGCTTACGGATCTCGTTCTGGGGAGAACAGACAGATTCAGGCAGCTTCAGTCACCATTCCCCTTCTTTGTTTTCCATAAATAATCTTATTTTCTCAACGGAGATGCAAGAAGAGACTCAGGGGAACACACTTGGAGTGATATTAGACACAGTACAGCACAGTTGCTGGAGAGGATGGGAAATGGTGTTTAACAGGCAGCCACGGGCTCTCGAATGCTGGGAGAACATTGAAAAAAACGGAAGGAAAGACAAAGGGCAGTGCCTAACAGGAAGGAAGTGACAAAGATCATGGGATCTGCATGTCCACTGGTCACAGAAGCAAAAAGGATGTGCCCACACATACTTCCCATCTGTATACGATTACTGCTGAGATCAGGGGTGAAGATCCTCTTCCACACATGGTTACAAGCAGGTTAAAGAACCTGATACCCTGGAGAGACCAGCAGACTGCTTCCTGAGAGAGTCAATCCCCTCCTGGGAGCACCCAGCAATTTCCAGCTCTCACCCTTTGATCACAAGTCTCAAACTGCCCCTACCGAGTTTGGGTAGAAGCAGCAAGAATTCCAATTCACTTAGACTTCCCATTTTGAGTTCCTTTGCTTTAAGAGCACATCAATGGCAAAACAAGTGTGCTGTGCACTTAAACCCAACTGAAAACAGTCCTTTGTGTAGAGAGCTTGAGCCAGGACTAAGCCTCCAAGACAATGCAGAGACACATGCTTCCTATCTGTTGGGTTCAAGACACCACAGAATATTTAGTTGTTCAATGCCAACAGCAGAACTCACAACCATCCCCATGACATGAAAGGTGGGACCTGTGCTTGTTATTTGCAGAGCAAAGTCAAGAAGCTGTACCCCCTTTTCTATGCTTTCCAGAAGGCTTCCAAGGGAAAGCCAGAGGTTTCCTTACAAGGTCACACAGGCAGTCACCATTCACCTCTCCAAGCATTACCTTCAGGTGCTTTTTGTAGTTGTTGTACACCACAGCCAGGAAGAGAGACATGAAGATATAAGTGTTGACAATGACGAAGGCAATGAAGAACAGGGCATACCAGGAGCTGAAGTCAAATGCTGGCATCCTAGAAAAGGGGAGAGGCATTACTACCTGCTAGGCCAATAGACAGGGAAATAAAAGAATTCACAAGAAATAAAAGAACCCACAAGAAAACAGTCTCCCAGGTAGATTTTTCTGTCCCCCTTTTTGATGGCACCTTCCCAGTATAAACCAAAATGGAAAGTTAGATCAGATGAAGATGGAAGCCCAACCCTCACAGAACTTTAACACTGCTGTCCAAATTAAAGAAGGCTGCATAGAGCCTTGAAAACATGATGAGAGAAAGACATCTGATCATATACACAACATCCATACATGACATCTGGGCTGTTTGCTGTCGTCACCAGCACATAGAGGTCAAACACAATTTCCAAGTAGTTTTTGAAATATGGCAAGCCTTCTGCTGTCTGCAGATTCCTAGGAGGAAAAGAACAGTCTGGAGTTAAGCACAGAGATCACATGTCTCACCAGAGGAGCTTCAGGTATGCAGTGCTTATAACCCCTAGGAATTGTTTGGAGTTACCAGACTCCCTCCTGTGATCCCACACATTCTCACCACCCAGTTCTGAGCAAAAGTAGTATTCACACCTCTCTCCAAATAGCTTCAAGGCCATGAGGGAGAACATGAGAAGGCTGAACATGAAGAGCAAGAAGACGTAGGTGATCTCTGGCAGCGTGTTGCGGATGCTGCGGAAGGCTCTCCGAATCTGCCAGGGAGAAGGGAAGGGTTTACAAACGAGGTGGGACCAGTTTTTCCCCTGACCATCCCACCTGGATCAAACCCCTAACACAGGGACACAAAGTGGGACATGGGTACTTCTCCTGTTGCCTGGCAGGAGAGATTCTGGCCCAGATGCAGCAGCTAAAACCTGTGCAAGAGTCCCAGGCCTTTCCTGCTCATTCTCCAGGAGAAATTCTAGAAGGAGATATCTCACCTACACACCACCACAAGCTCAGCAAACCAGACAGAAGGCCCTGTGGCACTGCTGAGATGCTCTTGCTGCTGGGGACTGGTCAGGGCCAGAAGTCCATTACTCCAGGCCACAAAACACATGCTCCGAGCGCAAAAGTTGAACTGCTCCCTGCCCCAGGCCTCCACACCACAGTTTATTCATTTGTAAGTCAGGACCAGCCCAGTTTTGGGCAGCAGGGCAAAGATCTCTCTGCGACAAGAGGAATCAAGAGTCCAAATCACCCATGCAGGCCTACAGGCTGAGTTTCTGGGAACAGCATGACGTGTTTACCTAGGAGACTTCCAGAAATAAGTAACCTGGCCTCTGACTCAGGGAGAAATAGGTTTGAAGTCTGTGGTGCTGTGTGAATCTACCCTTTTGTCCATCTCAGCCCACCTATGGGAGAAACCTTCACTCAAATGGTGCCATTTCTGCACCAAAACCTTTCTGCTAACTCCCCTGGATCTCAGAAAGCAGCAGGACCCTGTCCCAGGGGGACATCCCACCAGACCTCTTCCTCACCTGGCGACTCTCTGCAAAGTTGATCAGGAAAATGGGCCTCACAATTCTGGACCACCGGATGCTCCTCACATTGTACAGCCTGAGGATCCCATATATGGCCAAGTCTGTTAGGGATAACTGCAGGAGAAAGAAGGAAAATTTCCAGAAGCAATGTTGGAAATGTGTCTAGGTGGTGAAGACAGTGTTAGCTGATACAAGACAAGTGCACACCTGAGAGATTTAATGAGAGCTAATTTGGCCATGGCTCTTCTAGAGTCCGTATTTATCAGGTTTATGACACTAGCAAGGCAACAGGAATAAAAAAAAACCTCCATGCTGGCCACTTGGACCTTGGAGGCCCAACTCACTAGAATTGCCACCATGATGCAGATGTTCTTGGTGTCCTTCCAGAACACGTTGTACAAGGTGACTTTGGCAAAATGTGTCAGTCGACCAAAGAACACCATAAGGCACAACACCTCCACCACAGACGTGGCCTGCAGAGAGAAAAGGGACTCAAGTCAGGACAACCAAGAGCAGCACTATCCCTTTTAGCACAGATGAGGGTGTTCAGGCCCAGAAAAAACAGGCAGAGGCAATATAAAGTCAGGGTTTGCGCTCAGCTGTTTTACAGGCTCACAGATCTGGCACTGAGACAGGCACTCCAGGCTTCCCTTTGTGGAATTCCCTGCCAGGTTAAAGCCAGCAAATTAGTGTTTGCTTAGGATTCAAGAAGCACAAACACACTGGTGCAGAACAAGCAAAGACTGTCGAAAAGTCAGTCCTAAGGGCAACACACGGCTTCTGCTTTCACACATGAAGACTGGACTTGGGTTACACAGAAGGCCAGAATTGTTCTCAGAGATGGAGACTAGCCACATGACTTTGTCCACAGTTGCAATGGCTATTGCTGACAGCCACAATGGCTCCTACAGTCCTTGTCCAGCTCCTGTGCCCATTTTTGTCCCCATTTCAAAAGATCATGGAATCACAGAATGGCTTGGGTTGGTAAAGACTACCCAGTTCCAACCCCTGCCATGGGCAGGGACATCTTCCACTACCTGAGATTGCTCCAAGCCCCATCCAACCTGGCCTGGAACACTTTGAGGGATGGGGCAGACACAGTTCCCCTGGGCAACTTGTGCCAGCGTCTCACCACCCTCACAGGGAAGAAAACCTTTCTAATATTCAGCCTAAACCTGCTGTCTGTCAGTGTGAAGCCATTTACCCTTGTCTTATAACTCCAGGCCCTTGTAAATAGTCCCTTTCCATCTTTCTTGCAGGCTCCTTCAGGTACTGGAAGGCTGCAATTAGACCTTCTCACATAACAGAGCTGCTCCATCCATTTAATCATCTTGGTGCCTCCTCTGGACTCACTCCAACAGATCCATGCCTTTCCTGTGCTGGGGACCTCAGAGCTAGAGGCAGCACTGCAGGTGAGGATTCACCAGAGTGAAGCAGAGGATCAAATATATCCACAAAGAAATCAGCATCAATTATCTCTTGATACCTCTGACAACTACTTTTAAGCAAGAAACCCTTGCTGGCTCTATTAGCTGCTTCTATACCGACAACTCACCAGGAAAGGGAGTGGATACACAGCAGGCTCTTCAAATATGGCAAGGGACAGGTTGAGAAAGATGAAAAAGTAGGTGGTTGTTCTCATCATCCAATGGTTATAGAGATGATAAAGCCTGAGGAAGAAGACAGAGGCACCATAAATAAAGGCTTTTGGGCACATCCCCAGGGGCTGACTGAATGCATCCTGGAAGAACAGCACATACTGTCCCAAATATTTTTTCTAGCCTGGAATTTGGCAAGTTGTTTCCAAATCAGTCTCACAGTTCATGGATACTATACTCCTCTTCAAAGAAAAGTTAAATAGGATAATATTTATTATATATTTATTATATAAACATATTAATTAACCTGTTTATAAAATAATTAATATTATAGTATCAAGGTTATAACAAACCAGTTTCTGGTTATTTTTCTAACAACACCATCCAGAGGTGACAATTTAGGTGTTAGGACAAGATTCGATGAAATGCTCATGACACCCAAAGCAGACAGGTTTCATGACCACACCGCAGCTCAAAGCTTTTGGGACAAACATACTGAACCTCCACGGTCTCCAAGGAAAATGCACCTGTGACTGAAGCTGCTCAGCCTCTCATGAGCACCTCAAAGGGAAGGGAGTCACCATCACAAGCAGAACATTCTGAGCTTAGGGAATTTCACTTATCACCAATTAACACAGGATTTTAATTACTCCTCCAGCAGCAGGTACAGCCTTTTCTGAAGCACACCTAAGCAGTAGTGCCACACTCCCCTCGGATGACCTGAAGTTTTGGGGTGCAGTGGATTGCTGTCAAGTCAACAGGTGCCAAGTGTGACCACCTGGCACAGAGCTGTTCTCCCACACAGGCCAACTGTGCAAACCCCTGCCACCACCACTCCAGCACCACCCACACAGGTGAGGGCTGAGTCTTCCAAACTCTTCATTCCCACAGAGCACTGCAACTTCAGGCTTAAAAGATTTTAATTTCCTTTCCCACCCTCAACATACAGATGCACCGAGCCCCATTTGAAGCATTTCAGCTGAGTTTTCGGCACCCAACCCACACTCCTCAGCACCTCTCTGGTGAAGTTAAGCACCCCCGACTTTTTTGGTTCTTGTTGTCTGGACACGGGTTGTCTGTCCGCAGCCCAGCCCAGAGCCGCACTCCGATGCGATGGGGGGACACAGCCCTCCTTACCTGACCGCCTCCGGGGACGTCTTAAAAGGAATATTCCTGTTGTACTGCGCATCGGAGACAAACGCCGCTGCCAGCAGGAGATCCTGTAGAGAAGGGGAAAAACACAGAGAGAAGGTTAGGAGGTGTCAGAACTTCAAGTAAACTCTGAGAAGTTTGAGTAACTTGGAGTTTGGAGGTCCCTTCAGCCCAGGCGAGGAGGAGACAAAGAGGCAAGAAGGAGGCGAGGCGCGGCGAGGGCAGAGCAGGGTGCCGGGCGGGGAAGCTCCC
>NW_008686088.1:244-7986 GCF_000695815.1 Acanthisitta chloris | reverse complement strand
ATATATTAGTTTTCTTGACAGGAAAAAGCAGGATAGCTCTTATCAATAGAAAATTCCTATCCAACAGTGCAAAATCTCATTGTCCTTTCCTAGGGAGTTCCCATAATTCAGGAATGAAGGCACATTCCAAGAATAATTTTACTTACACATTTTTGTTTCACAAGAAAATTCAAGCTAAATTGCTAAACCAGAGATCAGAAACAGAAGAATGTAGACACCTCACATGCAGATTTTGTTTGCTTGCTTTTCATGACCTACTTGTCCTTCTGTTGAAGCCACCAGATTCATGTCAAAAACTTCCTTATTCCTGAATAAAGTCTCATGTCATTCTTTGTTGCAATACTGAACTTTACTGAAGGAACCTACTGTGGAGCTCAGTATTTAACCTGCTTCTGGGATCAACAGGGCCTCAAATTAGCCATGCTGGAAGAATACCATCTGAAATACCTGGCTGGAAACAGAGGAGTGACTATCTTAAATCCACTTTCTCCTCAAAGATTCAGGAGAAAACTCCAGATGACAGTGCTGCACATGGTGATTCAGCACGGGCATTCCTTTACTACAGTAATCCATCCCAACAGGAGCAATGGTCACTCTGAATTTACAGTCATACAAAGCACTCACATGAATTCACCATCCAGCTCATGGTTGCAAGTGCACATACAGACTGGGAAAAAGATGTCTTTGATATGTTCCTCACCCCAGAGTCCTTAGTCCCTAGAAAAACATACCAAACAACAGACCACAGCCTCCTTTCCTCTACACCGTCCAAGCCATTTTGTCCTTCACAGAACCACAGACCCATTTAAGTTGGAAAAGAACTCCAAGATCATGAAGTCCAACCTGTGACAGATCACCACCTTGACAACTAGACCAGAGGACTAAGTGCCACATGTCCTTGCAGCAGCAGTACTCCCTGACTCTCCTTTCCCAGGTCTGCTACTTAGAACAAAATGTCGTGAAAATATGATTTAAAAGCCCTTATCTGAAATAAATGTAACAATTAAGGATACATAAACAAAGAGTCTGAAGCTACCTTAACACTTGTAACAGCCAGTCTGAGAAATTTCTGGTTTTAAGGCACTAAAGAGGAATGCTGGAAGGGGTTATTTATTACCTTCATTAATAGATAACTGCACTCAAATGCAAATATATCAAAGCATCTAATGTTCCAGCAGCATCTGAAGGAACAATTAGTTAATGCAGAAAGGGAAGTCTTCAGTCCAAAACAAGACAAAGAGTATTTTTGTAACTGAATGACCACAGAAACTGCTCACTGATTAAAAGCACACAGCCAAATGTGTTTACTGTTCAGAAATAATCCTGGCAGGTAATTAACTTAAGTACTAGGAGGGTCACACAAGTGCCTGCAGAGATGGCAACCGCTGCTTTACGCTGCCTCACCATCATAGAAGTTTTACCACTTTTAAAGGGGATGAGTTAAACATGACAGAAATTCATGTAAACTTCAGGAGAAAGGTAAAGAAGTCATGGTAGAAGGGGAAAAAGGAGAGCATGTAGTATGTCTACGAATGATCACAAAGTCATGGAAAAAGCAAATTTACTGACTGAAGAGAGTACAGAAGGTTTATAAAGAGCAGAGAGAAAAAATCAGGGCACTTGAGGATTCTCAAAGGCATCCATATGCTGCTGTAACCACTGTTTTAAATTTAAAAATAAACAAAAATAAAATAATCACAGAACCAGGAAAACCAAACATATCCCAATGTAATCAAGTCCAAAGGGCTTGAACTGTAAATTATTCTCATTAAAAAGTCTATAAATAACAGTGACATAAAGAAAAAAAGAGAGGAAAAGAAGGAAAATTAGAATATGAAAATCCTAGGTATAGAAAGCACAACTTATGTTCTCTTTAATCACATCAACCTCTCAAAAAGAATCAGTTACAGCAAAGCACGAATGCCTGTCAAAATTCCACAAAATCCTACTAGCCAGAACTTCCATAAACTGGAAATACCTGGACCAGCAACAGCACCACTGAGGTCTCTACAAAAAGCAAAAATAAAAGCAAGAAATGCCAAAAAGCTCATTTGATTATGTACAACATCTCACTTTAATCAAGCAATCAGTTGATTACTCTAGAGCAAGAGGTCACTTAAAAATAACACAAAACAGAAATAAACATCAACTCCTGAAAGGAATCAGGAGGATTCCAACCCTACCCAAATATGTTTTTAAAACATGCTGTTCTCAAGCTTCCCAACATATTTCCAATACAGGAACACATTCTTTACCTAATGTGGACACTTATATGCTTCACATATATATATCTATATGTGTGTTGAGGATGGTCTGAATTACTGCCTATCAAATCTGTCTCCACATCTTTTATCCCCCATGTTGCTGTTTCAAGGAAGAGCAGGTTTGGAAAAGCTTTTTCTCAGAACCTATCACAGTGAACTCCAATAGAAGAAACCCAAGGCCAGGTTGGACGGAGCTCTGGGCAACCTAGTCTATTGGAAGGTGTCCCTGCTCATGGCAGAGGGTTGGAACTAGATGATCTTTAAGGTCCCATCCAAACCATCCTGTGATTCTCTGATTCCACATTTTCTTGCCAGCAGGCAGTTTTAAACAGAGCATTTGCAGTTAACAGCAAAAAAATATTTTTCCAGATACATATCCTTTGCCCCCAAGATACAGAATCAGTATTTGTGGACAAGCTTTCCAATGGATGGGGTTTAGTTTTGTCACATTTTGGAAGGAAATAGTTTCCACATTCTGCGTAGGAGAAGCTGTTTATGGTCACAAGGGCAGCTACGGTGAGACAAAAAAAAACCCCAGAACTTCTCCAGAGGCAACTGAAATATGGTTAGTTATGTCTTTTTTACTCAGACATATACACTCAAAAAATAATCTGCCTACAGGCAAGCAGCAGCTGGAACAGCCTGTGCTCCATCTTCCTCAGTTTTGCATAACAGTTCTGGAGTGAACCTGACTTCACGTTCCTGAGAGGTGATTTTAAAGCAATATAAAAGAGACTATTTGTTAGCACATTATCAATATTATATTAAACTGAGCCTCAAAAACTAAAATCAGTAAGATCTGATGTGTCACTCAATGCCTTTGACACCTGCTCCGTAACAGGAATTGTGAAATCTGCAAAGATCTCTTCCATCAGAGCAAATTAACAAGATTCTATTGTATTTTGATGCAGAAATCACATCAGAGATCAACACCAGTGTGTGTTATCACATAGTACTTAGAGGTTTTAATAACATTGGTTTTAGAACTTCTGATCAATACAATGCACTTCCAGCTCACTAAGATGAAAATTAATGAGCAAAACATTAAAATTGCAAGTTCATCAATTTATAATGAAGACCAAGATTAAACCTCTTTCTTTTTCACTATTTTTTTTGCATGTTTCTGGACATTTTATACAGGAACACTTTTCAAAATCCTATTTGACTGAGCTTTTTTGCCATAAATATTAAATTTTAAGCCAATCCTCAGTATACATATTACCCCCATGCAAAATAAACAGAGAGAGAGAAGCAGAGTGTAAAACTGCCCTTTATTCTCTGCAGGAGCTATCGAGGTCAGAACTCCCTCTGCATTTTTTAGTGCTGTGCGTATACTCTAAATCACAGTTGGATTTATGTTTCTACTTTAGAATTTATAGCATATCTATGTCATGTATAATTCCACATCTTCATTCAAAGTTCAGGCACTAAGTGAAACTATTAGAAAATGCTGCAAATCTTTGTTTCTTATATTCATTTGTGCTTTTACAGAAAAAAAATCAGTATAATAAGCAGAAATCTACAAGAAATCTACCATTTCTAAAACTGAAAGGATACAGTAACATACATTAAAGAAAAACCCTAAACATTCATAGCTACAGGTAACATTTGCTACACAGATTTAGATTATTAAAAAAATAATGTGTTCATCCTGCATATATATTAAAATAAGAACCATTTAAATGCCAATTTTCTGTATTTTAATTAATATTTCCATTCAAAACTTCAACAATAAAAAATTAGCCCATCAAATAACATTATCTGGCACTCTGTAAATGCAAATCATTTTAAAATATTAAAAATTAAGCCAAGGAATTTAAACAGCTCCTAAGCAGGCAGCCAAAGGGAAGGACCACAAAGGAAATGTACAATACAACTACACTGGGTCAGATTCTCAAGTTTTGCCTTCTGATTTCAATGTTAATGGTAACAATTTCCACAGTCAGAATGTTTAGACTAAAATGTTTTTAAGTGAGAGACAAAAGCTAATGTTTCAGTGTGAATATTGTGACCCTTTTATTCCCTTTATTATTAGAAATGCAAATGATGGATTGTATTTAAATGGAAATCAACTCATTTCAGAGGTCACTGACCAAGAAGAATGATTTACCCCTCAGAAAAGTGGCTGATGAGGAGATAAGTGGAACAAACTTCAAATTTCTTTTTTATTTTTTCAAATTACGATTCTTTAATATGAATGAGAAGTATAACAAGGAAACCATAAAAATGGAGACATAGGATGTCTTTCCAATGGTGAGCTGTATTTAGAAACTGTGGAAAAGACATTTTGAAAGACCATTTGTGATTAGAACATCATTTAAGGGATCTGAAAACACTGTTTAAGGGATAAAAATCCTGCGTTGTCAAGAAAATAATCTGAAAAACTTGATAGGTCTTTTCCCGTTCTAATTGCTTCGATTTTGGGACTTGCAGATCACACATTCCCCCACAGCAAAACAGAGCAAGTAGTGTTTAAGACATTGCTCTACTGCCTAAAACATCAGCAAAAAAATACCAGAAAAGAGCTGATATCCTTCCAATTTAAATTGTGGCTGCCAGCAACAGTGCTTACATTATACAGATTTGCTTGTAGCATTCTTGTGCCCTTGTATACCATCTAATAATAAAAAATAAAAGCACAGAGATATCTCTTACATAATTCCTGTTTCATCCAAACAGGTTATCCTGTTCCACCTCAAATATGAAACAAGTAGTCCATGTTTGTAAGAATACAGCTAATCTAAAAATGAAATTTAAAAGCTTTATCCACTGTATATGCATTATATTGAAATATATGTAGAGAAAGAAATAGATACAGAGACATAGTAATGATGCTATAACCATTTTCAGATAAGGTAGGACTTCTTAATTATTCTTTATCTAAGAGTATCTCTATTAAACGGAGCTTTGAGATTTGTAAGGAAAAGAATTGTGTTTAGGATTTATTTCTGTTCTTTCCAAACATTACAGTCCAGGCTATTGTTTATAGCTATTTTCAACTTATATCTTCTTTAAAAATAAATAAATATGACTTAAAAGCAGTCACCTTCAGCCATTCTGGATTTAAACCAGTTTAATCATAACAGAACGCCTTGGAAAACACAGTTGAGACAAGATCAGCAATAAATTCAAACTAAGCAGTTAAGCATCTTTCTGATGTATAGTGTCTCCAAAGCAAAGGTGGAATAAAATATCTCCTTGCTGGCTTTTACTTTCAGGTCCCTGTAAATTCGAGCTTGGCCATTTGGAGTGACATTAGTGCTTTGCCTTATGTGGATTGTGGTTGGTTTGCATCAGAATCATAGAATCATTTAAGCTGGAAAAGACCTCTAAGATCACTGAGTCCAACTGTGACCGACCATCACCTTCTGAGCTTGACCAGAGAATCACTGCCCTGGTCATTGTTGTTTCAGAGAGTAAGTAGGAGACAGATGTTAACAGGAATGATTCAGATAATTTCTAAAGCAGAATCTGGGGGAAGGAGAAAGGGGCCTAACAATCAAACTTCTAGTATTAAGAGATTCAGTAACTCCAAAGGCTGAAGCAGAAAAATCCCGATGTCCAAAAACGCTAGGGGTGGGGAATATGCCCATTCGGCAGCTCTTCCACAGGCCACTAGGTTCAGTTAGGGGGTAAGTCATATTCTGGGATCTGAAAACTGAGCTGGACATGAGGTACAAATGTGGTTCCAAATGTAACCTCTAACTTCACTTCAAAGAAAGACTCTCCTACCAACTCTCAGCCTATCTAAGCACCTTCACTAACTGGAAGAGGGACGGTCAACCTGGCATCTCTAACTAAACAAGGAGGTACATATGATTTCTCTAAAATCCCATTTTTCATATCTCTCAGTTTAATAAAAGTCTCAAAGTTACATTTCTACATTGCAGAAATGACAAATTCCCATTAATAAATGCATGTTGGAAAAAAGCATGGATTTCTGGAGCAGGTTCTCCTGCAGTGTCAGGCTACACTCCAGAGCATCTAAACCCAGCATTTATAACCATGTACCACACAGTAACAAACTATGGACATTCTGCCCAACATTCCATTTCTGAAACTCCAGAATAATACATGAATAATCAGAACTAAAAGAGTGATAATTATTTTTTCCTTAATATATGAAAATCACTATGCATCCATAAACTCCATATTCTACAGAACTGCCAATCTTTTCAATCAACAGACCAAAGGAAGAAAGAGAAATCTGTCAGAGGAGAAATTGGTTAAAAAGCCTGACAGAAAACCAAAGCTTTTAATTTTAATACTGATAATTACAGAAATTAAAAAATGCTGGCAATGGTGTGATAATAATTACACACAGAGGGAAAAAAAAAGGAGCAGATTAAGCAAATTACTTAGCAAAGCTGTCTCATGAAAATACATACTTTTAAATTTTTTGGTTTAGATAGGAAATGCTGATATCACTTTAAGAAAAATATATTACTGTCTCTTTTAGAAAAACAATGTGACATCACAGATTTCTGATCTACATTTTCCAAGATTTCTGATCTACATTTTCCAAGACCATCAGCTTCACATCCATAGTCAAATAAAATTTAACACAAATAGAAAACCTTAGTTATAAAAAAATGGCTATAGCCCAAAAGAATCCCCCAAAAAAACCCCAAACCAAACACTAAAAGCCATTTCTTCTTCTTGAAGCAGAACTACCTGAATGTGCTGCTTAGAAATCTAATTAGAACTCTGAAGTAACTTTTTTTTTATTCCAATTGATAGTGCATATTTACTACACACTGACATCTCAGCAAGAACCTATTCAGCACAGCCTGTTTGCACATGGGAGTGATGCCACAGCAACATCATGGTGCAAAATCTTCCTTGTCTGGTCTTCCCAAGTCTTTTGCCATATGAGAAGGTGCTCCAAGGGCTGAAACCCCTATGTTCTAGGGACATGCTGGGGCAGTTGGGGTTGTTACTCTTTACATACATCTCCATTTAAATTCTGACTTAATTACAACTTCAGCCTTACTCAGGCACAAAGCAAGCTTAGCCTTGCAGGTAACTTCAGGAAAACTGTTAAGTAAGGACATTTTCACTCATTTCAAAGTGTCAATGTAGGCTATATTCATCCAATACTTGCCCTCCAAATCAATAAAAATATGTTCACTGCTATAAAATCCAGAAGTGTGACCTGCACATCCAAGTTTAATGTGGAACATTGTTCAAGGCTTACATCAAAATTCAGGTGACCAAAATAACCCCTCAAAATGATGCTTTACTGCTTTACCTTTCTTTTACCAGGACTAACAACTATTGATCGGATGAAATGATTTAACTACTTGCTATGAGTCTTTTCCAGCACAAACATCTTCCTGCCACAATCAATTATCCACCTGCCTCAAGAGAATCAGTTTAGATGTTGCTAAGATTTCTCAGGTGGAAGAAAGTCTTTCAGCCTGTTCAGGCTGGCAATCCATGACTTGAAATAGACTATTTTTCCAAGCACCTTTTATT